>NC_027748.1:10384666-10390678 GCF_000695525.1 Brassica oleracea var. oleracea
TGATTCATCTCCACTTTGGACAGGAGAATCTGAGCCTTGATCTTCTAGACCTCCAGCTTCTTCTGATACTTCTTCTGAGCCTTGATCTTTTAACCCTTCAGCTTCAGATTCACTTCCCCCCTCATGTTCAAAGTGGGATGGTTCTTCAACGACCACATGAGTAGGCTCTTCACGCCTGCTCTGATCCTGGGACACGCCAATACCGAGTTCTTCTAGTATGTTTCTCAAACTAGTAGCTCTATCTGCTGGTTGAGAAAGTCCTTCAAGCTCCTCCAATTCTTCTCTTCATAATACCCTTTATCTTCCATGAACTTCACATCCCTAGACACCAAGACTCTTCTAGCAGTGGGATCAAAGCACTTGTATCCCTTTTGAGATTCGGAATAGCCAATAAGCATAGCCTTGGTGCTCTTTGCTTCAAGTTTGTTAAAATAATTATTTTAATTTTTTTTCGAATTATATTATTTCAAAATTTAAACCTTAAACCCTAAAACTCATCTCTAAACCCTAAACCATTAATCCTAAACCTTTTTTTTTTGAAATACGAATCCTAAACCCTGAAACATCAACTCTAAACCCTAAACCCCGAAACATCAACTCTAAACCCTAAAACATAAACTCTAAAATTTATAACCTTTTGATTAACTTTGACAAAAAAAAACATAAAACATCAACTCTAAACCCTAAAACATCAACTCTAAACCCTAAACTTCGACTCTAAACCGTAAACCATCAACACTGAACCCTAAACTATCAAAACTAAACCGTAAACCCTAAAAGTAAACTCTAAACCCTAAACCCTAAAATATTAAATCTAAACCCTAAAACTTCAACTGTAAACCCTAAACCTTCAATTCCAAATCCTAAACCCTAAAACTAGAGTTGATGTTTTAGGGTTTAGATTTGAAGGTTTAGAGTTTTAGCGTTTAGGGTTTTGGATTTACATTTAGAATTTAGCGTTGATATTTTAGGGTTTAGATTTGAAGGTTTAGGGTTTTATGGTTTAGGGTTTGAATTTGAGAAAAATATAGGGTTTAAGGTTTAGGGTTTACGTTTAGGGTTTAGAGTTGATGTTTTAGGTTTTAGATTTGAAGGTTTAGGGTTTAGAGTTGATGATTCGGGGTTTAGAGTTTATTGTTGATGTTTCATGGTTTAGGGTTTAGAGTTGTTGATCTAGGGTTAAAGTTGATGTTTTAAGTTTAAATTTAGGGTTTAGGGTTTAGAGTTGATGTTTTAGGGTTTAGATTTGAAGGTTTAGGGTTTAGGGTTTATAATTGATGTTTCGGGGTTTCGGGGTTTAGAGTTTAGAGTTGATGTTTCATGGTTTAGGGTTTAGAGTTGCTGATTTAGGGTTTAGAGTTGATGTTTTAGGTTTTAGATTTGAAGGTTTAGGGTTTAGAGTTGATGATTCGGGGTTTAGAGTTTATTGTTGATGTTTCATGGTTTAGGGTTTAGAGTTGTTGATCTAGGGTTAAAGTTGATGTTTTAAGTTTAAATTTAGGGTTTAGGGTTTAGAGTTGATGTTTTAGGTTTTAGATTTGAAGGTTTAGGGTTTAGAGTTGATGATTCGGGGTTTAGAGTTTATTGTTGATGTTTCATGGTTTAGGGTTTAGAGTTGTTGATCTAGGGTTAAAGTTGATGTTTTAAGTTTAAATTTAGGGTTTAGGGTTTAGAGTTGATGTTTTAGGTTTTAGATTTGAAGGTTTAGGGTTTAGAGTTGATGATTCGGGGTTTAGAGTTTATTGTTGATGTTTCATGGTTTAGGGTTTAGAGTTGTTGATCTAGGGTTAAAGTTGATGTTTTAAGTTTAAATTTAGGGTTTAGGGTTTAGAGTTGATGTTTTAGGTTTTAGATTTGAAGGTTTAGGGTTTAGAGTTGATGATTCGGGGTTTAGAGTTTATTGTTGATGTTTCATGGTTTAGGGTTTAGAGTTGTTGATCTAGGGTTAAAGTTGATGTTTTAAGTTTAAATTTAGGGTTTAGGGTTTAGAGTTGATGTTTTAAGTTTAGATTAGTTAACCTTATGTTTTTTTTTGTCAAAGTTAATCAAAAGGTTATAAATGTCTTTTATCCTTCGTTAAAGATGAAAGTAAAAGTGGTTAGTGTAAACATAAAAATTGGTACTTTGAAAATAGTATTTTTGGCAATTTCCCTAAATTTATTTGAATATAAACGTATAAATACATATTTAAAATCTATTAATCTAAATCTTACATTTTTAGCGGAGAAGATGAAACCCATGAGTGATAATACCTACAAAAAAAAAATAATATTGTGAGAAATAAATAACATAAAAATACACATTTAAAATCTATAGATTTAAACTTACATTTTTTAAAGGAGAAGATGAAAACCATGAATCATAATACCTAAAATGACAAGATAATATTGTGAGAAAGACTTGAGAAAATTTTAGAGAGAAATAAGAGAAATGAGGGAGTTTTAGAGAGAATAGAGAGAATTTTAGAGAGAAGGGATAGAGTTTTAGAGAGAAGTGAGAGAGTTTAAGAAACTTGTGCAGCCACTTTAGAGAGAGAGTGTATACATTTTATTTATATAGAGAGACAAAAATGTAACTAGGTTAAAATTTACGACACTATAGCCTTCTTTTGAAGTTTACTAAAATTAAAAATTTGGAGTAGATTTTTCTTTAACATAGTAGACTTTTTTGGAAATCTACTATAATAATTTCGTTATTGTTGTTTATTCTTTATTATTTTAATAATTTTAATATATGATTTACTAAATTTATTTCTTTATTTTTTAATAGTTATAGTATATGATTTCACTTTTTTACTCTTAAGAAACTCAACTAATTAGTTTAAATATAATGACTTTTTGTAAAAAAAGGTTGAAAAATGCAGACTGAAAAAGACGTCACTAGCTAAATAGACTTTATTGTAGGTCTACGAAACCCTAAACCACAAATCTCAAACCCTAAATGTTTTCCTTTATAATAAAAAGTCTTAATTATTGTATCAAATATCAAATCATACAAAATATAAATTACTAAACATTAATATACAAATTTAAGTCAATAAAACAAAAAAAAAATCTAAATCTAAATCTAACCCTAAGAAGTCTACCATGTTATGTATTAACATGTTATAACCTTTTGTTTTTAAACCATATTGTCTAACACATGGTTACCAAATTAGAGTATATTCCTTAAAATTGTTCAGTTATATAAAAGTTTAATTATTTACTTCATCATATTGATCATTATATTGATGATTAATTAACAATATCACTATAATTTTTTTATACATTTCTAAAATTAAATTATTAGATCAAATTGCGATGTAGACTACAAAATAATTCTACACAGTAGACTTCTTAGGAAGTCTACATATACGTAGATTTCTTTCTATTACATGTAGACTTACTAAAGACATAATTGTAAAATACATTTATGTTTTTTTGTTTGGTCATAAGGGTTACATAGTATTTTTACTATCCCTTTAAGTTGGTTTTGCATTTGACTGAAAGTAGGGTATACTTTTAGGTTTCACATGAATATTTAGATTGGTTTTAGCAATTCTCCCAGAAACAAATAGTATGGCTTGGTTTGGTTCCTATCCAATGGGCGAGTTGTAGAAAAGGCCATCTCGAGTCGTAACGTTAGAGGCAAGAGACGAGAGGATGAGTAGACGGTTTGAGTCGTAAGTAGAGTTGGGTCTGAAAGTCCCTGCACTGTCATCGCATATTTGTCCGTACACATAGACAAAACTGAAAGTCACGAGGACGATCGAGAAGATCGGCAAGAGATTGCTTCTACCCATTTTTGGAAATTTTCATTTGTTTCTTATCTTGGAAGGGTGAAGTTAAATAGGCTTGTGTTCTTGGATTTGTCAATACTGGAGGCTCAAAAATAGGTCAGGTTGGCAACTATAAAAAGGCTTTTTGAGGGTGAAGTCACCAGCATATGTTAATTAATTTGATGACAATACTTCATGCAGGCAGTTTGTTCAAGGCTTTGGGTATGGGATGTCAAAGTTAACGTTAATTAAAATCGATTAGTTTATTAGTAATTTGGAAAATATTAGAAAACGTGTTACTTGTTGTTCAGTGTTAATGGACCGCCGCCACGGTCCATGTAATGTGACAAATTGACTAACGATATCTCTAAACGCGGCAGTATATTATTTCTCTGAGTCAATTCAAAGACTATTGTTAGTCAGATGAAAGTGATAAATTGACTAACAAGATTTCTAAAACGCTGCGTTATTTTCTTTAGGCAAGCGGGCATAATTTAGTCTTATTAACTATTCTGTATGATCGAGCAATTCATCTCATAGTCCAAGGAAAAGATAATATGAAAACAAATAGTATGAATCCTTGATTTTGCTAATCAGATTGGTTTTGGTCCATCAAGACTTATCCGTTTCTTGTTATCCAAGGAAAATGCACGTTGATGTTGTAGAAACCGGCTCGAATTTGCATGTTGATGATCTTCACACATCTTCCCCTTACTTTCCTTCTTTACATTTGTAACAAAATGTATACCACTTAACAAAAAAAAAAGCAAAATATATACGATAAAAAAGAAGAAAAGAATATTGGCAAACATGTCTTAATCTATTAAACTAGATTTTTTGATCGCCCGCGCGGATGTTATTTTTTTTAATAAAAATGAATGGTATATATAGTTTAATATTATAGATATGTAACATTTACCATATTATATATCTGTTTTATATGAATGTTTACACATGAGATTCTTATTGTTTGTAATTTTTTATTATATTTAATTCATATAATTTCACAATTATAAATCCATTTTTGTATATATATATTAGTCTAATGCACCTAAGCTCAATTAACATATTAAAGATCATATTAGTAACATAATTTTTTTTTTTTTTTTGAACAAACATTAGTAACATAATTTATAAGCAAATAAATGGGTCAGTGTATAAACTAGTCTTCTAATATTTTCTTTGTATAAATGGGCCTTGAAGACTAATTTATACAGTGTATAAATGGGCCTTGAAGACTAATTTGTATTTCGTCTAACCTCAGATTAAATGGATACGATACTTTACAAAGTAAATAAATGGGCATTGACTTTGTATTTCGTTTAACTAAAAGTCTAAAGCCATCTCGAAGTCTAATTATATGACCAATGTTATAAAATTAATGGAAAAGTCTATCTTTATTCATAGCATAGAGGTTCTTTATATAAAAGATTACACTGTCATAGATAAATAGAAAGATTACAAATCATAATCTTTTGGTTATGAGCCATCCACAATCTGGTTCATAACACCCCCTTGGATGCCATAACCATTTAGAGCTTGTAATGTGCTTTAGTGTTGCCTCATTAAAACCTTACCAGGAAAACCCAATTGGGACAAAACCACGGTGAAAGAAAAAGAGTACAACACACATTACTCCCCCTGATTTGGACATTACTGAAGGTCCCTTTGACCTCTCCAATTTTCTGCAATCCGTGGGTGATGAAGATCTTGGGCAGAATATGCTTCGTCCTCGAACATGATAGTTGGTTCTTCTTTACTATCGGCCATGCCACAATCTGATAGAACATATTGAGTCATCGACCTCAAATACACACACACGAAATCTTGGATGATGTTGCTGTGATATGCGGGTACCACCATGTTTAAAACATTACCTGTCTGAAAACAAATCAACAAAACCAAATAACTCTTCTTTGGGCTGGTTAGTATAAAATAAACCAAAATCAAAGGTTTCTTCATCGTCCTTCTTATGGACCAATCAGATCAGTGTCTAAAACAAGACTTCTGCATCGTCCATCTTAGGACTAAATGGACTTCTTTATCGCCCACCTTTGGACTGAATGGATCAGTGTCCAAAACAATTGATCTCACGCCCATGTACTAGATAATGGGTGAGACTGGTCCATATTAAATCTCTTGAGTACCGTTTTCTGTATATACTATTTGATGCACAAAGATTTCATTGTTAATGTACTCAAGCTGTAATCCCAAACAAAACTTTGTTTTCCAAGATCTTTCATCTCAAACTCTTT
>NC_027748.1:10391369-10391736 GCF_000695525.1 Brassica oleracea var. oleracea
TATAGACTCTGTAGCAACTTGATTGTGTCTCTCTTGGACATCAATTTAGTTGGTGCTTTACAAGCTGGTTTATATATGACTTAGTCATTCTTTTTCGGGTTAGCAAATTTGTCTGGCATTTGATTAGCTAGCTTTGCAAATGTATAATCTTTGGACGTCTATTTCACATTCTTTAGTCTGAGGATCTTGCCAAGACATTGATGGTTGATTCAATTCTATTTCTTTTACCATTCTTTTACCAGCTTTATTATTATTTTTTTCTCCTCCTCGTCTTAAAATAATCCGTGTACCTAGCCTCCAATATAATCACCCATAGTTGGCTCAAAGTACTTTATTATTGTGGGAGAATCATATCCAACATATATCC
>NC_027748.1:10391946-10393727 GCF_000695525.1 Brassica oleracea var. oleracea
TTGGGATAACTCTTCTTATCTTTTAATGTGTGCCTTTTGAATATCAATTTTCGCATCATGTTTGGACCAGGATGACCAATCCGGTCGTGCCATAAAGTGTATATTTTCGCAGGCTTTTAGCCTCTATCATACTGATCTATGCATATTCTAGGTCAGTGGAGAATGCATGTACAGTCTTTAGGACTTATTATGGCCTTGGGCGATTTTATACATATATCTGAAGGAACTCTTTGTTTCCTTCACCAATTGTTTTAATATGGAAACCATTTATTCTTATATCTTTAAAACTCAATAGGCTGCTCTTGCTCTTAGAGCTGGGTGAATATATGGCATCACTGATATCTAGATGCATACCCTTAGGCAATAATATATTAGCCTAGCCATAGTCTTCTTTCAGACTAGCGATACCTGCTTTAGTACTTATATTGGCGTTTTTCAGTGTACTCTTATAAAAAAATCATTCATTCATTTAATCTAAGCAGACAATGTAATAATAGAAATAAATTCAAGGACATAAAAATCAGAGAAAGCATACAAGCAAAGCAATTACACAAGTTTGATGTCGAAATTAGATTATCAACTTGATTCTTTTAGGCAATCATAAGTCTCATATTCCATAAGATCATCTTGATCATGTTCGAAATTATTTTCACCATCTTTATAGACCAAGTGGGTTTCAGGATTCTTCCCTTTCAGACTCTCTTTGATAGAGGTCACAAAAATGTTTGGGAGTCCTTCATATCTTAGCCCAATGGTTCCCCATTCCACATCTATGGCACACTGATTTGGTCGAGCTTTGTGGTTTAAAGGATATACCACGGCCACTGCCTTGACCATGGCTCAAATTGGGTTGATACCCACGGCCTCTGCCATAGTGATTCCCACGGCCAAATGTGTTATAGTGGCCATGGCCACGTCCTTTCCACCCTCCACGGCCATGACCGTGTGGTCTATCATTCTGGACGTGGTTACTTTTTTTTTTCTTTTGTGGCCTTATTGGTATCAGGTAATTGGGTTAATCCAGGAGGTCTCAATTTACTGTTTCTCATCAGTAATCTACTATTTTGCCCAGCTAGCAATAGACTCGTCCACGGACTTATAGTCATGGATTATGGGATTCCTCCAATCAAATAGGGTCTTTGGTAATAACACCGTTCTTTGGTGATCATATCTCGATTTTAACTCTGTCCAAAGGTCTAGAGGATTCTCTATAGTCAGATACTGATCTTTGAGACTCTTAATAAGATGATGGCTAATAATTAATATTATCATGTATCAATTGTTCTCATTGGCATTATTTCCTTCTATGATACATTCCCCAAGTCTTTTTGACTTTAGGATAATCTTTGTATCCAATGCCCACCGTAAATAATTATCTCCAGAGAGATTTAGGGCAGCAAAATCCAGGTTGATTTTCGACATCTCAAATCATATATCACTCAATATTTATGTATAATTTTCATGCGGCCTTACTCTTAAAAACAATCAATTCGGATTTCAATCTTGTGAGGATAATGAGAATATCAATCTTAAAGACATTTAATCAATCAGTCAATTTCTAGGAAGTCTCAGCAATACTATTTCTATGTGCTCATAATATTATGGTTTATCAAGACTAGCAAAAACAGATTCAATTAATCATGCAGTTAAGGTTTAACAATCAATGGATTTTAGCAACACTAGTAAAAAGATTTATTAATCAATCAATTAGTTTCAAGGCTGATTTTAGCAATTCTACAATATAGATTTCAAGCATGAATTTCAATGAATCAGTTTCAAGG
>NC_027748.1:10393827-10394958 GCF_000695525.1 Brassica oleracea var. oleracea
CTGGTCGGTTTAAACAATTTTAAATCAGATGAATAATTAACCAAGCAAGATGAGAAAATAAATCTATCAACTTAACGGTCAAACAATTCTAGCAACATAGCATCACATTCAATCAGATTTAAAACCTCAATGATCAAAACCGAAAACAGCTTTGATTTCAAAAATATTCGATCACGGTTTTAATATGTGATTTGATAATTATAGTATAATTAATTCTGATACTTATACTCCATCCGTTTCAATATAGATGATGTTTTAGAAGGTTTGTTTTGTTTCAATTTACATGAAGTTTTGAGATTTAAAGGAAGTTTTGAGATTTTAAGGTTAACTTTAACTTTATTGGAAACTGTTCAACCAATTAGATTTTACAGTCTTTTTATAATTGGTTAACTGATTTTAAAATTATATCTTTAAAATATTTTTCTAGGAAAATGTAATTTTCCTAATCTTTGTGTACTATTACAAAACATCAAATATTATGAAACGGACGGAGTATTATTTAGGGTTTATAGATATAGGGTTAGGGTTTATCGGATTTTAACTTGTAAGAACCGATTTGGGGTTTTAATCATGTAGGAACATGATTTAGGGTTTGGTGTATCGAACTTTTATAGCTTCGATTTACTCAATTAGGATTTTTGATCTATTATCCTATGGTTTTGATTCATAAAGATTAGGGTTTTAGGTTTTCATTTTTTATCAATCAATCCATGTTCGATTATGGGTTCTTAGGTTTTGAATTACCTTTTAACCTTAGATGATTGTTACCTTTTAACCTTAGATGATTGTTGAATCGGACCACCAAAGGAGTTGAGTCTCGAGCTGGACACGAACGGGACGCGAGCTGGAATGGATTTCGTCGCTTCTATCGGGTCGCAGACGTCCTTTGTTGCTTGATCGGGAACGCCTTGATCGTCGAACGCGAGCTGTCTGATGCTGTCGCGAACGAGGAAGAGGTCGCGTGCTGGAGCTGCTCTCGGGCCGCGACCATCTGAGCTAGAATCAGGAACGCCTTGGGCTAAAGCTGATCGGGGACACGAGCTGGAACAGATGCGGGAACAAGAGACGCGATCGGGGTTTAGGGTTCGTCGGATCGCCGGCTAGGGTTAGGGTTTTAGGGTTTTTCGATTT
>NC_027748.1:10396513-10408670 GCF_000695525.1 Brassica oleracea var. oleracea
GCATTGTTGCCTTCTCGTTCATTTACAGGAATTGGATTTTGCGGGTTGTCCTGAAATTGGTCTTCTTGGTGTTCAGCCATTTCAACCTCTTCAGCTGACTCAAGTCTTTTCTTTTTCACTTGTCTCTCTAGGCGGCCGAGCTCTAACTCCAAAGGTATTAAATTCGATGATCCTTTGCTTCTAGTATGAAATCCGCTCATTCACCTGAAAACACAAACATAAAGAGAAAGACAGAAACATTAGACAAAATAAAGAAAATGCTATAGTCTTAAACTGATCATTAACTCTAGGGTGACCAAATGGTCCCCGGCAACGGCGCCAAAAACTTGATGTGTCGAGTTTTAACCCGATTATCTAACTGCAAGTGCACAGTAAAGTACGCAGTAGTAATGCGGGATCGAATCCACAGGGACCGATGATCACACGTAGAGTTGCAGACAAGTTAATAGCTACAGCGAACGAAGATATATTTTTGATGGTTTTTATTTAATTTTCTCTAGTGTCACAAAGCATAAACAAGCTGTAAAAAGATGATTTAAACGATTTGAAATCTATTTTAAAACAAACGTTGGGCATTGGGAATTCTCAGGGATTTCTTTTTAATCAAGATACAATTAATGGAAGACACAGGGATATATTAAGAACCGTCTAGAACTCGAACACGATATTAGAATTAACCTACTTCCGTAGCGCTAATTCTCTATGTTATAGAAATCTCCACACTAACTTCCGCTGAGTTTCAATTTCTAAACAAGCATTAAGAACAGGTTCAATATGTTCACAAAGCGCAATAGCATCAACTTCCGAGGGTTAAGGACACTTTGCTCATCTAAAGTATTTTCGGAAGTTCAAACAATCACTTTCGGTGCATTAAACAATCTGATATCATGAACTAAGTGATCAATTCAGTTCAAGCAGTAAGAAATCCATTAGATGAAGAACCAAAACGTAATCCCTTAGTCTACACACGTTTTATGAATCAGAACATCAAGAAATCCCCTATGAGAACCCCTAAACCCAACTAGATGACTACTCACACATAACTAAGCAAGAACAACACGATTTTGATGAAGAAAACATGATAAGATTGTATTAAAACAGAGTAAAGGTTCATGATCTTCTCCAAATGGTTTTGAGATGAACTCCTTTACAAATCTTCACAAATCACACAAAACAAGTTACAAAACTCTCAAATCTCTCTCAAGAACTTGTAAATCTCCTTCTTGGTCGTCTCTTATCTTTTTTGAGTCCCCAAAAGTCCTCTCTTTTCGTCCCTTATTGAAGGGAGTGGGTAAAAAGGAGTGAAAAGCTCGTTTGTGCGTGTGGAGCCCGTAGAGCGTGGGATCGGTCGATCCTCAGTGGTCGGATCGGTCGATCCAGTGCATGAACCCGTACGACTTTTCTTCTTAGCTCTAGATCGGTCGATCCACAGACAATGGATCGGTCGATCTATGTCCTGTGCGATCAATACTTCTCATTCGGTCCATTGTTCGGTCCATCTTGCTTCTGAATAAATCCCGAATGCGTTCTTTTCTTGCAAGCTATCTAGTAACCTGCATATTACACTTAAGAACACCAAAACGCATCAAATAGACCAAAACATTAATTAAAACCGACCATTTAATTGCTCCAAAACGAGTTTAAAACCGTTAAAAACACGGAATATCATAAACCTCAATCAATCTATCAACCTATCGGATTATATAAGCAAAGCAAGGTAGCAACCTATCAGATTAATCAATGTTTTAACAGGCTGGTCGGTTTAAACAATTTTAAATCAGATGAATAATTAACCAAGCAAGATGAGAAAATAAATCTATCAACTTAACGGTCAAACAATTCTAGCAACATAGCATCAGATTCAATCAGATTTAAAACCTCAATGATCAAAACCGAAAACAGCTTTGATTTCAAAAATATTCGATCACGGTTTTAATATGTGATTTGATAATTATAGTATAATTAATTCTGATACTTATACTCCATCCGTTTCAATATAGATGATGTTTTAGAAGGTTTGTTTTGTTTCAATTTACATGAAGTTTTGAGATTTAAAGGAAGTTTTGAGATTTTAAGGTTAACTTTAACTTTATTGGAAACTGTTCAACCAATTAGATTTTACAGTCTTTTTATAATTGGTTAACTGATTTTAAAATTATATCTTTAAAATATTTTTCTAGGAAAATGTAATTTTCCTAATCTTTGTGTACTATTACAAAACATCAAATATTATGAAACGGACGGAGTATTATTTAGGGTTTATAGATATAGGGTTAGGGTTTATCGGATTTTAACTTGTAAGAACCGATTTGGGGTTTTAATCATGTAGGAACATGATTTAGGGTTTGGTGTATCGAACTTTTATAGCTTCGATTTACTCAATTAGGATTTTTGATCTATTACCCAATGGTTTTTATTCATAAAGATTAGGGTTTTAGGGTTTCATTCTTTATCAATCAATCCATGTTCGATTATGGGTTCTTAGGTTTTGAATTACTTTTTAACCTTAGATGATTGTTGAATCGGACCACCAAAGGAGTTGAGTCTCGAGCTGGACACGAACGGGACGCGAGCTGGAATGGATTTCGTCGCTTCTATCGGGTCGCAGACGTCCTTTGTTGCTTGATCGGGAACGCCTTGATCGTCGAACGCGAGCTGTCTGATGCTGTCGCGAACGAGGAAGAGGTCGCGTGCTGGAGCTGCTCTCGGGCCGCGACCATCTGAGCTAGAATCAGGAACGCCTTGGGCTAAAGCTGATCGGGGACACGAGCTGGAACAGATGCGGGAACAAGAGACGCGATCGGGGTTTAGGGTTCGTCGGATCGCCGGCTAGGGTTAGGGTTTTAGGGTTTTTCGATTTGGGTATTAGCTTAGGGATTTAGAGTTTCGTGCTCATAACGTGTTATAAATGGAAAAGTCTATCTTTATTCATAACATAGAGGTTCCTTATATAGGAGATTACACCGTCATAGATAAATGGAAAGATTACAAATCATAATCTCTTGGTTATGAGTCATCCACAATCTGGTTCATAACAAGCAACCATTTTTCATTAAAAAAAAGCATTTTTCGAAGCTAAAAAGAAACTTACAGCTCGGAGGAGGAGCGTGGGTACTGAGAAATTCGCAGGGAGTGGTTATGCTTCACGGTAGAAGGGCCTTCTATTCGTGCTCATCCCAACAGGAGGCAGCGTTTGTTGTGATGCAGGGGGAGGTTGCAAGTATGACCCATCACATGATGCAAAAAGTAATCTTTTCAATAAACGATTCTTGTGTTGTCGAGGTGATCACGAGGCCAAGAAGATGGCCATCTTTTAAACCTCAGGGACGGTGGATTTTGGAAGCTTTGCAAGAAGTTGTGTGGTGGAGAATCCAAAAAGAAGAAAGAGTAACCAATAGAGGGGCTGATCTCATTGCTATAAGTGTAACCAGCGCCGGCTCTGGACGTGTGCGGACGGTGCTTTGGCACAGGGTCCCACCATTTTTTTGTAAATTTTTTGTATATTTAGGGTCATGCAGTTTTAATTTTATACAAGAAAATGTTCCTTTTTTTTAACACACAAAAAAGGGCCCTAAAAATTTGTTTGTGCACAGGGCCTAAATATGTTCTGAACCGGGCCTGACTGTAACCAAAGAGCTGAGCACTCGATCTTATGTGGAAACAGGTGCTCCTGTGTGGCTCAGACATTTTTGACAGTGAGAGAAGTATTAGCGAACTTAGCTCTACAAAAGCTCAAGTTCAAACAAGCTCTGTTTCTCCCGCCAAAACAAGACTTACACGGGAAGAAAAAGGGAAAACAAAGATGTTTGAAGAAGACAAACCTCAAGCTAGTCTCCAATCAAAGTGTGACAGCGTGGCTTCTGGTGATCAACGGTCACTAAGAGTTGGCCTTTCCAAAAGCGAGCTTGACGACAAAACGAAGACTAAAGCAAGTACGGATGGAGCGTTTAGCATAAAGCTGGCAAACGCACTCTCAGCCCTTGATGGCGCATCAGACACCGGATGAAGCCATCTGTCTTAGCTTTAGGGCTTTCTCTTATTTGTATAAGTAAGCTAGTTTGTAAGAGAACAGCCTCCATGTTGAAATGAATAAAGATTGAAACTTTATCTTCTTCATATTGTGTGTGATTTTGAGGTTTCTTATATGGTATCAGAGCCATGGAAGCTCAAAAACTAGAGGTCTATCATCCTCCGACTCTTCGCATCACTAACAATGTCACCATCACCTTGACTGAGAAGAACTACATCCTTTGAAAATCTCAGTTTGAAGCTTTTCTTAACGGTCAAGGTCTTCTCGATTATGTCACCGGCCAGTCTCTTCAACCCGCTGCTACTCTTACGGTCACAGGTATCGATGGCGTTGCTACCCAAACACCTAACCCTGACTCTACCAAATAGTTTCAAACGGATCAAGTGGTAAAGTCTTGGCTTTTAAGCTCTTTCTCTGAAGATATTCTCAGTCTTATTGTTGACTGTCAAACGTCTCACGAAGTGTGGATCTCTCTGGCTCGTTACTACAACTGGTCTACGTCATCTCGGTTGTTCGAACTCCAAAGGAAGCTTCAAACGATTCTCAAGCTCGCAAAACCCATGGCTGAGTATCTTCAAGAGATAAAGGCGGTTTGTTCTCAGCTCTCCTCTATTGGTAGTCCTGTTCCTGAACATATGAAAGTCTTTTCTGCTCTTCACGGGCTTGGTCGAGACTATGAACCAATCAAAACTACCATCGAGAGTTCCATGGACGCGTCTCCTACTCCGACGTTTGAAGACATCATTCCTCGTCTGACCAGTTTTGATGACAGACTACAAAGCTACAACAGCTCGTCTGACGTCTCTCCCCACCTAGCTTTCTACACTCAGCGTGGTCGTGGTCAGTACTATCGCTCCAGAGGAAGAATCCAAGGCAGAGGATCTTACTCTACTCGTGGGAGAGGCTTTCACCAACACGTCAGCTCTCCTTCAGGTTCCTCTGGTTCCTATGTATCTTCAGACAGTGATAACAGACCCACGTGTCAGATTTGTGGCAAACCAGGGCACAATGCTCTTAGATGCTGGCATCGATTTCGACAACAGCTATCAGCTAGATGGTCTTCCTGCTGCGCTTACTGCTCTCCGCATCACTGATGTTACAAACATGGCCATGAGTGGTTTCCGGACTCTGGAGCATCGTCTCACGTCACCAACTCTCCCCACCATCTCCAACAGTTTCAGGTCTACACTGGATCAGACTCGGTTATGGTTGGTAATGGAGAGTACCTCCCTATCACGCACACTGGTTCCACCAGCTTGGCCTCCACGTCAGGTACGATTCCTGTCTCTGATGTCTTAGTATGTCCTAAGATCGCAAAGTCTTTACTTTCTGTCTCTAAGATTACATCAGACTGTCCTTGCTCTGTGGACTTTGATTGTGATAATGTGCGCATCTATGATAAGGCAACAAAGCGGCTTCTTCTTCAGGGGCCTCACACTAGTGGTCTCTACTCCTTGCGATCTTCATCTCCACAGGTCTTTTACTCCAACAGACAGATTAGTGTGAGTGATGAAGTGTGGCATCAGAGGCTTGGTCATCCTAATCCGCTTGTTCTTCAACAGCTCTCTGCAAATAAGGCAATCTTCATCAGCAAGAGTTCAAAATCTACTTGTGAAGCATGTCATCTAGGAAAGAGCTCTAGATTACCGTTTTTTTATTCTAGTTTTGTAGCTACTAGACCTTGGAAAGGGTCCATTGTGATCTTTGGGGGCCTTCTCCTGTTTCTTCTATCCAAGGATTTCGTTCCTATGTAGTTTTCATTGATCGCTACACTCGATTCTCTTGGTTCTATCCTTTAAGAAACAAATCAGATTTTTATGAAATCTTCTTAAAATTTCAAGTTCTATCACAAAACCTTTGCCAAACTAAAATACATACCTTTCAGTGTGACGGTGGAGGTGAATTCATAAGTCATAAGTCATAAGTTTCTCAAACATCTTGAACTTCACAGAATTCAACAACACCATTCCTGTCCTCAAACGCCTCAACAAAACGGCTTAGCTGAACGCAAGCATCGACAGATAACTGAGCTCGGTCTTGCTCTTATGTTTCATGCAAAGGTTCCACAAAAGTATTGGGCAGAAGCCTTCTTCACAGCCAACTTTCTAAGTAACTTGCTCCCTCACACTGCTCTTGATGACTCCAAAAGTCCATATGAGCTGCTTCATCAAAGGAGGCCAGATTACAGAGGTCTAAGAGTGTTTGGCTGTGCATGTTTTCCCATGCTTCGAGACTACACTGTCAATAAGCTGGATCCAAGATCTCTCAAATGCGTTTTCTTAGGATATAATGAGAAGTTTAAGGGTTACCGCTGTCTGCTACCAACTACAGGCAGAGTTTACATCACTCGCCATGTTATATTTGATGAAACTTTTTTTCCTTTTGCTGACAGCTTCCCTCACCTTCATCCAGCTACTAAATCCACTCTGTTGAAAGCTTGGCAAGATAGCTTTTTTCAACATCAGAAGAAGGCACCTGAGGTTCAGAAGCCGGTCAAGTCAACTCTTGAACCTATCAGTTTTGTTAATGTATCGTCTCCTTTGGCTTCTTCAGTCGGTTCTACCAGCTCCAACATCTTCACTTCTAAAGATTTTCCTCCACTTCAGTCGCTGACGATGAGACCCACTTCACAAGTAACTCCTCTTACAGTCCCAAGTCCGTCTATTAGTACTACGTCTTGTGAAAAGCTTCATACTGGGTGTACGTCAGGCTTAAATCATGTTTCTATAGGCAACAGCGATGTCTCTTCACTAGCACGGCCAATACTATCTTCGGCTCAGGGTACATCGTCTCCCTCTCCACCATCTTCTCATCCTATGATCACTCGTTCTAAAGCTGGTATAATCAAGCCTAATCCTCGTTATGCTCTTCTTACCCAAAAGGCAGCGTTTCCAACTCCTAAGACTGTATCCGATGCTCTTAAACATCCTGGTTGGAACAATGCCATGTCTGAAGAATTTGACAACTGCAAGGAAACCAAAACTTGATCACTTATACCTCGAACTCCAAGTATGAATGTTCTTGGTTGTCTTTGGATCTACAGAAACAAGCTCAATGCTGATGGTACCTTCAAGAAGCATCGAGCTATAGTTGTTGCCAGAGGCAACGAGCAATCTGAAGGCATTGACTATCTTGAGACTTATAGTCCGGTAGTTCGATCTGCGACAGTACGCACCGTTCTTCATATAGCTACGGTCATGCAATGGAGCATCAGACAAATGGACGTTAAAAACGCTTTTCTCCATGGTGATCTAGCTGAGACGGTCTATATGTGTCAGCCTGCTGGTTTTGTCGACAAGAGCAAGCCTGATCACGTCTGTCTGCTCCTAAATCCTTGTATGGACTCAAACAATCGCCTCGAGCTTGGTTTGATAAATTCAGTTCTTATCTCCTTCAGTTTGGCTTCGTTTGTAGAATCAAGGATCCTTCTCTCTTCATCTATTCAAAAGGCAAGGATGTGATAATGCTTCTTCTTTACGTAGATGATATGCTCATCACCGGCAACAGATCCTCTGCTCTTGGAAGACTTCTTACTGAGCTTGATTCTCAGTTCAGAATGACTGATCTCGGACCAATGCACTACTTTCTTGGCATTGAAGTCAAATATCACAAAGACGGTTTGTTCTTGTGCCAACAAAGCTATGCTGAGGATATACTAGTTGTTGCTTCTATGGCTGATTGTAAGCCGGTTGTAACTCCTCTGCCTCTTCAACTGAATCTCCGCGTCGAGAATGATGTTCAGTTCTCCAACCCGAAGTTCTTTCGAACTCTCGCAGGAAAGTTGCAGTATCTAACCCTCACCAGACCCGATATTCAGTTCACGGTCAACTATGTGTGTCAAAAGATGCACTCCCCAATGGTTTCAGACTTCAATTTGCTGAAACGGATCCTTCGGTATGTCAAAGGCACCACTACAATGGGTATAAGTATCATCAAGGACACAGACTTCAAGCTTCGAGCTTATAGCGATAGTGATTGGGGAGGCTGCTCAACAACCAAAAGATCAACTGGTGGCTACTGCACCTTTCTTGGTAGTAATCTGATCTCATGGTCCTCTCAAAAGCAACCTACTGTCTCTCGAAGCTCCACAGAAGCTGAGTATCGCTCTCTATCTGAAACTGCTTGTGAGATAACTTGGCTCTGCATTCTCTTTCGTGAGCTAGGTGTTCCACTTCCTAAGACACCTGAATTGTATGGAGACAACCTATCTTCAGTTCATCTCACAGCTAATCCAGCCTACCACAAGAGATCCAAGCACTTCGCTCTGGACTATCACTTTGTTCGAGAGAGAGTAGCACTAAAAGCCTTGGTGGTCAAGCACATTCCAGTACATCAACAAATCGCTGACATCTTCACCAAGTCTCTTCCCAGTCACTACAAAAAAAGTTCACATTGATAGCACATTGTTATAACACGTTTTACTGAACTGCTATCATAGATAAGTTTGAAATTTATGTACTATTTAATAGCATTAGATAAAAGCCATGGTAAAATTTCATTAAGCTGAAACCAAAATTGGGTTTTGGAGCCATATTTTCATTAAGAAGGAACTAAAATTCCCACTAGAGCCAACACTCAGGAAAAAAATTTAGAAAAACTATTTTCCACATTGATTCTCTTGAATCGATCTCTCCATCCTTCATCCTAGGGGATTCTTCTGTTTGGGTTTTCTTTTCTTCTTATTCATTCCATTCCAATCGAAGAAACCACATAAGGATTGGCCTTGTTCAAAGTCGAAATCGTGAATCCTAATCCGTCAAGCCACTGGATTTCGTCGTCACAGACGTTTCTTCTTCGTCTTTCCCAAACTCCTCCATTTTGCACTCTGTAAATCCATTATCGTCGTCTCCACCAAACCCTAAACCCCGATCTCTCCTTGAACAACGACTATGTCCCATAATCAATTTCACTAGTTCATGTGTATCCTCATATCCCAACTCCCCTGATTCGATAAAGGAGAGACTGATGCAGCAGAGACAACCAGTAGCCATGGCTGAACAGGTTCGATTTCTTCTTTCTCTGTCTCTTTGTTTATACAATTCTTGTTGTTCTTAACACATAGCCTGCTGTGTATATCCAGATATGCAAAAGAACTCAACTTTACATGGATTATGTTTGTATTGATTTTGATTTCACATTGATAGATGTATGTAACTCAAGGTAAGAACGATTATGATTTCTAGTTGGTAGATACATGTAACTGATGCCAAGAAAGAAAATAAGAAAAAAACGAAGCTTTACATGAATTTGATTGCTCATCGACTTCTTTGTTATATTGATGTCTTATAGCTGTAGCTACTGGTCTCATCGTTCGGTATAGACTTCCATCCATTGAAGAATCTTGTAGCTGCTGGCCGTCTCATTCATGGACGCTTGCACATGTAACTCGAAAGTCCTTCTCTTTCAATCCCTTTTTTCCAGTTCCAACAAGCACCAATCATGTAACCCCGTACTCTATTTCTTTATTGTTTGCAGATACCATTACGGCACATAGTATTCACTTGCCAGGTATTAAAAATATCCAAAGTTTGTCTCTTTTTGTTGTGGGTCATGTAAATATTGCTGAATTTTGATGTTAGGGTCCATAAGGCATCTTGACGAGCTGTTCGGTTCTTTGATGATGGCGAAAGTTTGTTCCTTTAACTTAGAACAATGCAAGCTAAAAATATTTCAACTTTGATTGAGAAAGGCTATGTGAGTTTCTTGCTTTACTCCTAGCTTCGTGTTCATAACCAAGATGTCACTGCAATCTGATGCCCAATGTCCATTAATCACTGTCAAGTTCTGTGTACCATACTCTTAGTTTAGTTATGGTCTTTTTGTTTTGATATTTTCTGCAGGAAGCGTTGTGAGTTCATGACAATGGTGGTCACAGATGCTGAAGGTCCTCTTCTTGGGGAGATTACTTGTGGAACTTTACTGCAAAAGTTGCAGGTAAATCGCAGAGGTAGCAGATGGTGGCGAGTTTGAAGCATCGATGGTGGAGGAGTTGTGGTGGACGTTTGATTCACCTCCCAGGTATTAAATCAGGATGAAGAAGATCAGTGAGATCCAGTGAGGAGGTGGCTTGAAGCTTGAAGGATCGAGGCGACTGAGAAGATAAAGAGACGAAGAAGTGCAGATCTTAGATGATATAAGATGTGGTTTTCTGTTATATTAGTTGGGCATTGTATGTAATTGCTTGCATGGTGAGATGCACGGATGAGAGTAATGTATTGCACGTTGATGTATATTTTAGATGATATAAGAAATAATGTATGTTTTATAAAATTTATGAAATATAAATTTTTATTTATAGATATGTTGTTTGTGAGAAATCTTGATTTAATATTGGGTTTTTTGCAAGATTGACTCAAAAGTCAAACCTAAAACTAACTCATGTTTTTTTTGGATTTTTCTTTTGTCCTATTCACCCCCACAAGTTCATGATATTCACGAAAATACTATCACATTTTTTTTATTTTTTTTCCGAAAATGACATTTTTACTCTCTCACCCTCATCATCTTCAAGTAATTACAAGATTGCCATTGTGATCAATACCCCAACCACCATGAACAACCAATTTGAAGCTCTTAATGCACCTAAAATCGATTTACACTCTCTCTTTCTCACTTGTTATGAACTAAAAACAACATCTCTTTCACTTTGCCTCCATATTCATCCAAAAAACTCAAGCTTTTGATTCAATTTTTTTTATGGTTTATAGAGCCATTCAAGCATACTATTCTTGGTGGGTTACTTTCGTTTTAGATTGTGGGTGGTTGGAGAAGACTCTGTGTGCTAAAGAAGTCATCTCACTAGTTTAAGGTATGAAACTGAATATTTTTCCAGATATGTTTGTGTAGAAGACTTACCCGTAAGTAGTCTGGCTGTAGAAGACTTACGGATAAGTCTTCTGGTCAAACGGACAACTTACTTTTAAGTCGTCATCTTCGTATGTTAAAAAAATAACTAGAGAATACCCTAGACGACTTACTGATAAGTCGTCAAGGATAAATGGGTTAGTTTTGCATTTGACCGAATTGTGTCAGATATTTGACTATTCCTGGACGACTTACCAGTAAGTCTTCTCCGGGAAAACAAAAATTTCAATATTTTATTAAATCTGGACGACTTATCTGTAAGTCGTCTCAGGCTACTTTTGCAATTGGAAAATATAAAACTTAAATTTAACTTTTCCCAGACGACTTACGCGGAAGTCGTCCAGTAAGACGACTTACTTGAAAGTCGTCCAGGATAAGCAAAGTCGTCCAGATTTAATTCCCAGATTATGGTCAAACCTTGCTTATCTCAGACGACTTTCTTGTATGTCGTCTGCCTGGACGACTTTCAAGTAAGTCGTCTGGGTAAAGTTAAATATATAAGTTTCTTTTTCGAATTGCAACTTAACCTGAGAAGACTTACAAATAAGTCGTCTAGCTTTAATAAAATATTGAAATTTTTGTTTTCCCTTAGACGACTTACTGGTAAGTCGTCCAGAAAAAGTCAAATATATGATACAATTCGGTCAAATGCAAAACTAACTCATTTATCCTAGACGACTTACTGGTAAGTCGTCTAGGTTTTTTTTTAACAAACAAAGCTAGACGACATGACAAGTAAGTCGTCCTATTTAAAATTCAATTGCAAAAATGACCTGTTTGGACGACTTACCGGTAAGTCTTCCAGACGACTTACTGGTAAGTCTTCCAGACGACTTACTGGTAAGTCTTCCAGACGACTTACTGGTAAGTCTTCCAGACGACTTACTGGTAAGTCTTCCAGACGACTTACTGGTAAGTCTTCCAGACGACTTACTGGTAAGTCTTCCAGACGACTTACTGGTAAGTCTTCCAGACGACTTACTGGTAAGTCTTCCAGACGACTTACTGGTAAGTCTTCCAGACGACTTACTGGTAAGTCTTCCAGACGACTTACTGGTAAGTCTTCCAGACGACTTACTGGTAAGTCTTCCAGACGACTTACTGGTAAGTCTTCCAGACGACTTACTGGTAAGTCTTCCAGACGACTTACTGGTAAGTCTTCCAGACGACTTACTGGTATGTCGTCTGCGTCAATGTTTAGTAAACTTTCATTTTCTCTATGTTTACTAATGTGTTTTATTTTGAATTTTTGTAGATGATGCG
>NC_027748.1:10409614-10410233 GCF_000695525.1 Brassica oleracea var. oleracea
TCAGTTCCTGTTGGAGTTCATAAGGGAGAAGCTAGGAAAGTGGTTTTGGAAAAGGAGAGAAGATGCTTTGAGTCTCCCAACTCAACATAGTCGAGGTGTTGAATACTTGCTTGCTGTTCGATCGGAGATAGCAGATACGACGACAGTACAACCAATTGATGGATGATGATTCTTTGTGAAAAGTGGGAAAATGGACTGTGTGGTTGATTTGGAACATGGAAAGTGTGATTGTGGTGTCTATGCAGTGGAGAAAATACCTTGCTCTCATGCTACAGCTGCTGGAACATCTGTTGGTTTGCATATCTCCACACTTGTATGTCCAGTGTACTCAAACGATTTTCTGTTTGCAGGATACTCAGAGAATATATATCCTTGTGTTGGACAACAAGTTGAGGAACGCACATGCTTTCCTCCGGAAGTAAAACGTGGTCCGGGAAGACAGAAGAAATCAAGATGGCAATCTTGGTTGGCGCTATCCAGGATGAGAGGACGCAAACCCCGGAAGTAACACAGGGCTTATAGATGCTCAAAATGCAAGGAAACTGGCCATACGAAACCACAATGTAAGTCGTCCAGTGATTAGTCTTCCAGAAGACTTTCCATTAAGTCGTCCAAAAAC
>NC_027748.1:10410463-10410568 GCF_000695525.1 Brassica oleracea var. oleracea
AGTTAGTCGTCCAGTGTTTAGTCTTCCAGAAGACCTTCAATTAAGTCGTCCTGTTAGTCGTCCATGGTTTTTCTTCCAGAAGACCTTCAAGTTAGTCGTCCAGTG
>NC_027748.1:10410836-10411344 GCF_000695525.1 Brassica oleracea var. oleracea
TACAAAATAGGGATCAAGTTCAAATACAAAATAGGGATCAAGTTCAAATACACACATCAGCCTAATCTATCATACAAAATCATCTAAAGTGGCATGTTTATCACCTGTCATACGTACCCAGGATGTTATCCATGTCCTTGTTTTCAAACTCATGCGCGTCAGGAAGCTCTTGAAATATATGCACCGCCATCTTTTCCCTCATACTCTTCCTATTGGCCTTAGCAAAGTCTTTTTTACTAAACTCAATCCCAAGAGCATGACATTCAATGTACTTTAGAGTGTACACGCCACAATCACCAGCTCGGGCCGGAAGTATATTGGTCGGTCTCTCATATGTGATTGGCTCCAGGCTGTATTGGGCACGTAGTTCGTCTGAGGAAGCGCACTCAACAAGCAGATAAGAGACCATGTAGAGAAAAGGCTCCATTACCACATCGAGTTCTTCTGGGAAGATACTGGAACAAATGTTGTCAAAGACGACTATGTGCCTCTTAGGGATCGATATCCA
>NC_027748.1:10413171-10422317 GCF_000695525.1 Brassica oleracea var. oleracea
TTTAAATTATTTCTAAGTAAAACTAGTCCAGATAAGTCGTCTGGACGACTTACTGGAAAGTCGTATGGGCAGACGACTTACGGGGGTTAAAAACGTAAAACAATTTTGGTTTTTTTTGTTTGTTCACAAGGGGTTGGTTGTAATTTCAATAGCCTTTTAGGTTAATTTTGCATTTGATTCAAGTTTGGGTTAACCTTTGTGTTTGAAATCAAGTTATGAGTCATATTTGGCAATTTTCCCTTAATATATTAATGAAAATCAAATTTTAATTAATTTTATTTTAATTATAACAAAATCTGTTGAAAATAATTTAAATTTTTTTACAAAATATTTAAATATATTTTATGAAATAATATATTAATGTAGTAACAAAAGAACAAAATTCCAAATTCATATAATCTTCCAAACTCAAAAATAGTTGTGTAATTTCCAAAATTTTCTTGAAAAAATATAAAATTTTAAAAATAAATATTAAAACTCAAAATGATAATATATCAAATTTTTAAAAAGATATAATCATAAATAATAAATAATAGCTTTTTGAAATGCACCACGAAAAACAAACTATGTTGTAAAAACTAAAGCAATCTAATATTTTGAAATCTTAATTAAAAATAAATAAAAATTAATATCAAACATCCAAAAATATCCTATATCAATAAAATTTACTTAAATAATATGATAGATGATACTATGTATAAAATTTACTAAAACAATATGGCTATATTATTTAAATAAAACAGTGTTTTTAGTTATAAATTCCGTTAAATACTAAAATGATAGATGCTAAAAGAATATTTGTAAACATAACATGTAAATATAAATTATCTTAATCAGTTTCTATATTATAAATAAATTTAAAAATATGCAAAATGTATAAATTAAAGAAAAAACATATTTTGAAGGAGATTCTTTATTTGGTCATTTCATATTGTTATTTGACTGTACCTAGCTTGAAATATATTAGTAAGGAAAAAAAATTAATAACAAAGTAAAATTTGTTAAGCAAATCACTATATATTAAAAATGCCGAAGAAAAAATATAAACAATAATAATAGAGGGTTACACAATATATAACACTAAAATAGAAATTATATATTTAAAAAATTTGTAATAATAGCAAATATATTTATAAAACAAAAAGTATCTGCACGAAAGTGATGATTAAAATCTAGTCTATATTATTAAAAAAAAATCATTCTAAAAAAATCTACTTATACAAGATTGATGTACCCTTTTATTAAATATCTTTCTATCATTATATATATAAAAGAATGTTTACTTCTCTCCTGTTCTTCCCTCCTGTTCAGCCACGTCAGTTCCAAGTAAAAAATTCTAAGTTTTTGGTGCCTCCCAAACTTAAAACTCAGCGTTTCATTTATTCAAGATTAATATTCGTTTGGGTTTTTGATTTCACATGATTTTTTAATGAAGCTTTGTAAAGCCCATCTGAAAAAGAGCAAGTCGCGTGTTTTCTGTTTCAAGGGTTGAACCCTTATTCTTCTCCGCCGTCGTGATGTAGTCTCAAACTCTAGGGTTTCGATTCGTCTTCTTCCTCTAAGCCTGATCTTTACCAGTTTCAGATTCATCTTCTTAAAATCCTCCTTGATTCCATTATCCACGATCTACATTTATTGTTTGCTTCGCTCTTGCAAAACGGTGGAAACCTCAGTTTATAAAGGTTAGCATCCCTATTCTCGAGATCATCCTACCGATCTATTCAAACAGATAACTCCATTTAGTTTCTGGAAAATGGCTATCTCTCAAGTTTTTCTTTCTGACTCAAAGTCTGGAAGATGTTCTTCCACAATTGGGATGAGGTTGTTTCGTTTCTAGGAGGCGAAGAATATTGGGCGGCGAGCCTATGGGCGTCTACATACTCCACCACGGCGTTAAGGTAATTCCAGCGAAAGTAATTATAAATCTCTTTCCTTTTCAATGAAGATATTTGAGCTTTACAATTTAAGATACCAAACATTTGACAATTACAGGCTCTTTGATTTGATTTCTGGGTTATTTTTAGTTCTGTTCACTGTTTTGTTTTTTGGTTTTAGTCTATAGCCATCGAAGAAAAAATTCGATTACGTTCTTCACACTTCAGAGTCTGAACCTTGGCACTTGAATCATCTTATGGCTTGCTTTTCCATCTGTTGAAATATCTTGCCTTAAATCATTGTCCTGAAAACTCTTGGTAAGTTATTTACGTTAGACACAATATGATATGATTTAACAATCATTTTTTTTACAGATTCCAATGATTTATATGGTGCATCATGAGGATCTGATAAGTTTAAACATTCTATGTCAATAAAATCAGCCAAAGAATTGTAAGTTTTCTTATATCCGTCACCTAGATACTGTCTTATTTGATAGATCTAACATCAACCAGAGTTTGGAAAACAAATTTAAAGATATGAAAAATGTTTAAAAGAAGCTCTATGATCTACATAATACTAAGAGCTCTGTCTAATATATGTTACATTAAGTCTTTGATTTGTAGTTTGGTTCTTATTGTTCCAGGTTCTTCTTCTACTTGATGCAGGTTGCCCTTGGTCGTTCTGCTTCTGATTGCAATCCGTCATGCCATCTTTGAAGTCTCCAAGTTTGTGTAAGATGCTTCTTAAAGTTGTATTATATTACTTTGTCTAAACTGTTGTCTGATGTGTTTTTACATATGTTTTGGAATGTTTTTCAGCTGTTTCATGGTGAAGCTCGACATCTTTTTACAGATATGCCAAAGGAAAGTTGAAAAAGTATCATCTCTCTCCTGAATCCCTCTTTTATTCTCCTATCTTGCTTTGGTGAAAACAACAGTGAAACACTTACATTGTATATATATCTCTCTTGGCCTTTCCCGTACCTTTTTATAACTGTTTCAAAATGATTCTTTTGGTTATCATTGCAGCTTATTTTACGCTTATGGCTTATTTAAAGCTTATGAAGGATTAGAATTTTCGAGGACCGGAAGCACTGCAGTAAAAACGGTTTTTGATTAGAACTTTTGCAAGCTTTATAAACAACCAACCTTGATTGTATTGTATGTGTATCTTATCGAATTTTGTTAAACAGAAATATCTCTATTGTAAAAGTCTTTTTGTATGTTTTTGAACATTGAAATCAATGACAGTGATTATTTAAAAAAAAGAATTGGTTAACAAATAATGTTGATATATAATTAATGTTGAGGTGAGAATTAATTTTGTGGGCTCTGGCTACAAAAGCCTACAACGAGCCAAACAAATATGGGTATAACGTTTTTAACAATTGCAAGCGGGCCACTCCCAAATTGATATCGAAAATGAAGTTAATCAAGGAAAAAAGAAAGGCTAAGGCGAGTACATGGCAAGACCGTAGTTAGCGTGAGCTTGACATATTGATAAAAGCACACGAAATGAGCTGAGAAATAACCTTAAGTTGAATTGAATTAGCAAAACATGTAGAAAGGGGAGATGATGTCATACCATAAGAAGCTGATTGTGGGGGCTCAATTGGTTTGTAGGCTATGCTCCACCTCTTGAGTTCAATTAAAGAAGAAGAGAAGAAGAGATGTTGCAGGTGATTAATGTACAAGTATAAAATTTAAATATTTGTGTAACATCTATACTTAACAATAATTTTATTTGATAGTCCAATTAATATAGTATAAGAATGTAATATTACAAATGGTGTAGCATTTGTATTTTGTTTTGTTGGCAAGTATATGTCGTTATATTTGTGAGCATTCGATTCAGAAAAGCACGAGAGCTAATTGAGACAAAAGAAAATATTTTCTTCTTTTAATTTTAGCTTTTGTCTAGAGAGCTTGGTTGTGTGTTATTAAGTTAACTCTTATGAAAGTGAATAAAACACAAGTCATTGGTATCTAATTTATTCTAAATTCTAAAGCGCAAGTAGGACTACAATCCTAACACTCACCTTACACAATACAAAATCTCCATGAAATGCAATTGTTGTCATGACTCTATGGTTTACTACGTTAACCAACACAAACTAAACTCAAAATACTTATTACCTACTTCTACTTTCAGTGTAGAAAACAATTTATAATTAGCTAATTTATTTTCTCTAACAATCAAAACAATGAAAACATGATATTTGTTTGGATGTCATTGGTTTGTTTTCAATATTACATTTTCTGCCGTTCATTTATTTATTTATCTAGAAACTATTAAATGTATTTTTAGTATAGAAAATGTCAACCTTATAACCTAAAAAAAGGCGATGGCGATGGCGATCTAGATCAACGGTTTCGAAGAGATTTCGACGGTGGGATCCGGAAAGGAGAAGTATAACCCGAATCTTCATCACGATTACGATACTAGCAAGCAAAGAAAAGAACAAGACGATTTCATTCGAGGGGATCTGTCAGGATTGTTTGGGGCTGCGATTTGTTAACGGAGAATCTACGGATCTCGGGTCTTCAATTGGTGGTGTTTTGGATAATCAAGGTACTATCTTTTTTTCCTTTCAATAGGAGATTCGTCTGGATTCAACAGAGGTTTCCACGATCTAATAGCAATGGGGTTTGGAAAGCTAGGATATGGTCATCATTTCTCATTAGGATCAAGTTACGATGGCAGGTCTTGGTTGATGGTGTTTCTGTTTTTTTTTTTTTTTTTTAATAAGCTCGCAGAGCACTCTGTTTTGCATTGTGTCTGTGGTTCTTTGGTGTTCTAGTATTTCAGTATTGGCTGCAAGATCGGAGTATAAAATCTTTTGGTTTGGAGGTCGTTTGTAGGGAAAAGATGTCTCACTCTGTCTGGTTTTATTATTATGATTATGCAATGGAATAAAAATTATTGTAGGATTTGCTGGTATGGGCGTGTTGTGAGTATGATCTTCACAAATATTTGCCTCAGTTTATTTGTTCTTATTTGTGTGTTTGTTATATCCTGGATTGCACTGAGGATAGATGGTGTTATCGGGCTCTGATTCAAAAACGAGGCAAGATGGTATCTGGTTCTGGGATCGGTTTTGGAGATGGTACTGCGTTTGGTCTCATCAAACCAAATGCAGATTGACTCTAGCTGCTACAATGAGGATCATGTCAGGATTATGGGCTTATTTTATCATCAGCTTTGTGGTCAGGACAATAACCGATATAATGGTGATGCTTTGAGTGCACAATGGTCAACTTCAAAGCAGTACCAGGCAAAGAGTGTAATGGTTTTAATGAGAAAAGACTTATGGAGCATATTAGTTGCATTCTGGCTATGGCACTGTATGGTCGAAGCATATAGATATTATACAGATCAACTTGTTGGCAAAGTTTGGGTACATGTAATGGTGAAAATAATGGGCTCTTTAGTCGTACGGTATTTTGTCTTATGGGAACAAAAGCATAGTGAAGGAAATCATCTTCAATATTTTTATCAGACAATTTTAACTGGTGAATGTAAATGGTCCTATTTAAGGAGGGCTCATGCTTGTTTTGTTTCGATATGGTTTGCTCTGTGGGTGATGGGAATGGATTGGTGTCGCGGTAATTATCTGGTTACACGGACCGTAAGGCGAGTCTTTGCAACCATACTGCAGCGGTTTCAGTACTTGGTCTCATCAAACCAAGGACTGGATCAGTTTTTTATGTGCAGCACATGAGGACAAATGGACTAATTTTTGTAGGCTACGAGATGGAAATATGGGATGATTTGTGGTTTGTTTGTTGGTAATTATAGTTATAATAGAACAATAGTTAAACAGATGAAGAAAGCTTTAGGATTTTTATTGAACTTACGGGCATTGACATGCCCTAGAGGACAGAAAAGTCATAACAAGGGTTTGCGGACAATATGGGAGCAAGGAATCAATTCATCTTGTGTACGTTTTTTGGGTATATTGCTTCACAGATGTGATAAAGACGATTACAAATATTATTATATATGAAAATACCAAGCTGGAATTATAGAGGACTCGGAAGTCACTGGTCCATAAGTTATCTTCGGGAAATATGACACAAACATAAACTAGATTTTTTATTTTTATTTGAAACGAAACACGATTTGGAATTCGTACAAAGGTTTCAATCTCATTTTGGATTTGATAGTTTGGTTACTGTGGATCCAAATGGAATGAGTGGTGATTTAGCCCTTTTTTATAACAATGAATATGAAGTTAAAATCTTATATTCTACCAACATAATGATAGATATCGAGGCGGTGGCAAAAGGAAAACTTGTTTTCCTTACTTTTGTCTATGGGGAACCAGTACAAAGGCTAAGAGAACAGGTTTGGGAGAGACTAATTCGATTTGGATTATCACGTTCGGAACCTTGGTTTATTATTGGAGATTTAAATGAAATCACTGGGAATGGATGGGGTTCCCTACGATGTACAACTTCCTTCATTTCTTTTAACAACATGATAAGGAATAGTGGACTATTAGAATTTCTGGCTCGAGGTAATACACTGTCTTGGCAAGGAAGGAGGGGCAAAGGAAAAAGAACAGTGATGATCAGATGTCGATTGGATCGGGCCTTGGCAAATGAGGAATGACATACGCTTTTCTCATGTTCTTACAGAGAATACTTGAAGATGGTGGATTCTGATCATCGCCCTGTGGTTGCTTTTTTGGAGGATAATTTATCAAGAAAAAAAATGGGACAGTTCAGGTTTGATAAGAGATGGATTGGACAAGAGGGTCTCATGGAATCAATTGTGGCAGGCTGGACGGAAAATCAAGGAGTACAAATAGTGGATTTTGTTACAAAAATTAATAATTGTCGTCATGAAATATCTTCATGGCGAAAAGATAATCAACCATATGGGAAGGACAAAATTAAAGATCTTCAACAGGCACTGGAAGAAGTTCAAATGGATAATAATAGACCCTAAGAGGAGATTCTTGAGGTTTCGAGGAAGTTACAAGAGGCCTATAAGGATGAGGAGGAATATTGGCATCAGAAAAGCATGAATATGTGGTACTCATCTGGAGATCTTAATACTAAGTTTTACCATGCCTTGACAAAACAGCGTAGGGTTCGTAATAAAATAATGGGACTCCATGATGAAATGGGTAATTGGATAACCGAAGAGAACAGAGTTGAGAAGGTGGCAGTCGATTATTTTGAAGGTCTGTTTAGGACCACGGATCTAATGGAATTTGATAGTTTTTTGGAAGAGATAGCTCCATCTATTTCCCCCCAAACGAATCAAATTTTATTGAGAATGAGGAAGAGGTCCGACAAGCTTTATTCATGATGCACCCGAAGAAAGCGGCAGGTCCGGATGGGATACAGCTCTTTTTTTCAGCATTCCTCGCATGTTATTAAGAAGGATGTGGTTGAGATGGTGAATAATTTTCTACTTACAGGAAATATAGATCCACATTTAAATATTACTAATATATGTATGATTCCGAAAATAGAGAGACCCACAAGGATGGCGGAACTAAGGCCGATAAGTCTATGTAATGTTGGTCACATGATTTTCCCGAAAGTTTTGTGTCAAAGATTGAAAATTTGCCTACCACGGCTAATTTCGGAGACACAATAGGCTTTTGTGGCGGGCAGGTTAATCTCGGATAATATTCTTATAGCGCAGGAAATGTTTTATGGACTGAGGACCTATAAGTCTTGTCAAAACAAGTTTATGGCGATCAAAACGGATATGAGCAAGGCGTATGATAGGATAGAGTGGAGCTTTATTGAGGCTCTTCTTCACAAAATGGGATTTGATCCTCGTTGGATCAACTTAATGCTGGAATGTATTTCTTCGGTTCAATATAGGGTACTTCTCAATGGTCAGCCACGCGGTCTTATCACTCCACAGCGGGGCTTATGGCAAGGGGATCCTTTGTTTTCGTATTTATTTATTATGTGCACTGAGGCATTAATCATGAATATAAGAAGGCGGAGAGAGTGAAACAATTAACTGGTCTAAAGGTAGCAAGAGCTTGTCCAGCAATCTGTCATTTGCTATTTGCAGATGATAGTCTTTTCTTTTGTAAGGCAAATAAGGAGGAGTGTCAAACCATTATCAGGATTTTAAAGGAATATGAGGCTGTCTCAGGGCAACAAATTGATTTCCAGAAATCTTCAATTCAATTTGGACATAAGATTGAAGAAGATAGTCGTCAAGAATTGAGAGATATTTTGGGAATTCAGAATATAGGAGGCATGGGAACTAGAATCAAACACACAAACTCTCTGATACACTCTCTGACGAACTCGACGACGTAAGTAAGAAAGTTGAGTTTGTAGAGTAATAGAGATAGGAAGAAGAATGCGGAAAAGATAGAAGATGGACACAAGAAATTGTTTACCCAGTGGTTCACCTAGAATGGTTTACGTCCACTGGGGCCTGGCAAGAGGCAATCCACTATAATCTCAAGTACAAAGAATATAGAACCTCTCTTTCTCTCACAACCAAAGCTCACAAAACCAACGTAGGTCTTTTCTTGGACAAAGGAGAAAGAGTACACACGAGCTCCTGTTATATAGTAGGAGTCTATTAGGTCAACCTAGTCGGATTAGGGCATTCGCCCATTTCCATAAACCTATTAGGAAATGTTCCAAAATACTTGCAACTTCTATAACTCCATGAAAGTAATATTTCCAGGATCCTGCCGACTTTCGTATCTCCATAAAAGGGACATTTCATTTTCCTAACATGACGTCCTTGTGTTGGTTTAAGTTACTCAATCTTGTTTGATTTCCATCACCAAATCCTGATGCAGTCCATGACGGATTCTCTGACGTAGCCAGATGAATCCCAACAAGCTCCACCTTGATGACATCAAACATGATCCACTTCTTAGGTTAATCAAACTCGTGCTTTGCCAGGCGATGCCGAATGCTCCTCAGTGTTCGGGCATCCCAAGGAAGTCCACCGCTTCCTCAAACTTTTTAACCGGAACAACCTTGGTTAATATATCAACATGATTCTTAGAAGTACAGATCTTCTTCACACTTACATTACCTAGAGCGATAATATTCCTAATGAAGTGCATCTTTATGCTGATGTTCTTAGTCCTCTCATGATACACATTGTTCTTGGCTAGACACAATGCACTTTGAGAGTCACACGATATCTCCACTGTGTCTTGCTTGAATCCAAGCTCCTCCGCTAAGCCCCTTAACCAAATTCCTTCTTTGACCGCTTCAACAAGCGCCATATACTCTGCTTCAGTCGTTGACAGAGCCACTACA
>NC_027748.1:10422446-10424614 GCF_000695525.1 Brassica oleracea var. oleracea
GTGCCTATCATAGCATACATTATGCTTCCGATAGCATTAGCATATGGAATATCGTTTAAGGCAGACAATTTGAAATGTGCACCAACAGGCGTTGACACACTCTTTGACTCATCCATGTCGAATACCTTGAGAACCTTCTTGATATAACCAGATTCAGATAGTGTCAGAATCCCCTTCACACGACCTCTCTCAATATCCATTCCCAAAATTCATCTTGCTGGACCAAAGTCCTTCATCTCAAATCTGCTGCTGAGTAGCTGCTTCACCTTCATGATCTCTGCCGCATCCTTTGACGCAACCAACATATCATCCACATATAACAGTAGATAGATGTACGTATCATTGGTTAACTTCTTGATGTAGACACAGTGATCATATTCACTCTTCATAAATCTATGACTAACCACAAACTGATCAAAACACTTGTTCCATTGTCTGAGTGCCTGCTTTAGTCCATAAAAAGCCTTCAGAAGTAGACAAACGTGATCCTCTTTCCCTTTAACCTGAAATCCCTCTGGTTGCTCCATGTAAATCTCTTCTTTAAGTGTACCATGAAGAAACGCAGTCTTTACATCAAGTTGCTCAAGCTCCAAAACCTGATTCACTGTAATTGACAACAGGAACCTTATGTACACATGTTTCACGACGGGTGAAAACACATCTTGATAGTCAATACCTTCCCTCTGAGAGTATCCCTTAGCAACTAATCGAGCCTTGAATCTAGGCTTCTCAACACTAGGTATACCAGACTTCAACTTAAAGACCCACTTGCAGCCTATCACCTTACGCTTACTAGGCCTTCTCACAAGCTTCCAGGTTTGGTTCTTATCTAGTGAAGTCATCTCTTCACTACATGCTTCATCCCACTGCCTTCTCTCTTTGCTATTCATCGCTCCATAATAGTCTTGAGGTTCCTCGACACAAAGTCATCAGCTACATATAGCGCAAACGCTGCTATATCCTCCGAGTCAGAGTACCGTGCAGGTGGCACTATTCTTCTCCGAACTTTATCCCTTGCTAGCTGATATCCTTCAAGACTATCACCTTATTCATCATCTGCGTCAACAGCTGCTTCAGCTGTTTCGTCAACAACTCCACCTGAAGGTTCAACTTCCGATCCTGACATATATCCTGATATTTCTCCCAGCACAGTCTGATTTCTTAGCTTCTCTGTGACATATGCTTTAACCTCACAGACACTCAAATCCTTGTAGACTTTATCTTCTGCAAATAACACATTCCTGCTTATAACACACTTCTTTTCTTCAAGAAGCCAAACTTTGTATTTTTTTACACCTGATGGATAGCTGACGAAGATTCCCTTTTTAGCTCTGGCCTTGAGCTTTCCTTGATCCGCATGGATGTAAACCACATATCCAAATCTTCTTAGGTGCAGATAAACGGGCTTCTTGCCCAACCAAAGTTCTCCGGAATGTTCCCATCTATTGCAGAAGATGGACTCATGTTTGTCACATACACTAACGTAGACACCGCTTCAGCCCAGAATTGTTCCTCTAGACCCTACTCAACCAGAAGACACCTCACCTTCTCCATCAGTCTCATGTTCATACGTTCAGCTACACCGTTCTGCTGTGGTGTATATGCACAAGTCCTATGTCTCTGAATTCCATGGTGCTTACAGAAGTTGTCCATGGTGCTTACAGAAGTTGTCAAACTCTGTGTTACAGAATTCAAGTCCATTGTCTGTTCTAAGACAACACACCTTCGTCTTGACGTGACTCTCCACCAACTTCTTCCATTCATAGAATTTACTAAAGGCTTCTCCTTTAGCAGCTAGGAAGTATACCCAGACCTTCCTTGTGTAATCACCGATAATAGATAGGAAATATTGCTTCCCTGACAGACTTGGCGACACATTTGGAGATCCCCATAAATCAGCATGTACATACCTAAGAGCTTCACCTGTATCATGTCTTCCGATGTTGAAGCTCAACCTCTTCTGCTTCTCCATCACATAGCTCTCACAGAACTCCAAAACTCCAATCTTCCTCTTATCAATCCCCCCTCTCCGGGCAAGAATCTGTAGATTCTTCATACTCATGCGCCCAAGACGTCTATGCCACAAGACTGTCTCATCCATAGATGGTTTCTTCCTGACACTGCTGTTTACTTCACCTGACACAGTCTCACCATCTAACAGGTACAAT
>NC_027748.1:10424647-10431219 GCF_000695525.1 Brassica oleracea var. oleracea
CTAACACATCCAAGGTTCCAGTAGATATCAGGTTCCTTCTTAATTCCGAAATATACCTGACATTTGTGAGCATCTTGACATAAACACCATAAGCTTTGATGTTGATTGTACCAATCCCTTGCACTCCAACCGCGCAATCATTACCAAGAAGAACCTGTCCTGAAGCCAACTCTTCAAACGTGTGAAACCAATCTTTCCTACACGTAATGTGGTAGGAGCATCCAGAATCAATCACCCACTTATCATGATGCAACATATTTGCTACCAACAGTGCATCATCCGCTAATTCACAATCTATCACAACGGCTGCTTCAGCTTCGTCTTCTCCTCCGCCATACTTCTTCTTGTAGGCGTAGCACTCCCTCTTGGTGTCCCCCTGCTTCTTGTAGAACCAGCAAGTTATCCTAGACACTGAGATCGATCTAGACTTGCCCTTTTCTTTCCTCACAGGATCCCTCTTCTCAGTCCTTCCTCTAGCATAATATCCTTCACCATTACCATGTGAAGCCGTAGAGGACTTCAGATCCTGATCTTTAGACCTTGTTGCACTTGTCACCCCTTCCAACGACAATGTATCCTTGCCGTACTTAAGCATTTCCTTGAGAGAGTTGAACCGTGAAGGAAGCGAATTCAGGAGTAGAATCGCTTGTACCTCCTCTGACACAGTTACATTCACGTTTGACAGTTGAGAGACAATCTTCAAGAAGTCATCGATATTCTCATCCATACTCCGAGTATCGACCATCTTGAAGGTATATAATTTGTGTTGCAAGTGAATTTTATTCGGTAGAGTCTTCGAAAGATATAACCTCTCCAGTGTAGACCATGTAGAAGCAGCTGACGTACACAACTCGATCTTCCTTAGCACATGATCTCCAAAATTGAGAATGATCAGATTCATCACCTTCTCTGATATTTCAAGCCTTTTGGCTTCCTCTTTCACCAACCTCTCCCTGAATACATCTTCGTCTTCATCCTTCTTCATCACTGATGCAGAAGGTGACGTAGACTCTTCTAACACATCCTTTAAACCAAGGATGGACAGATGCGCAAGCATCCTCTTCTTCCACAATGAGAAGTCACCCTTCCCGTCAAAACGCTCCACCTCAATTCTTGACTTCGCCATTGACAATGACCCCAACCAAGGCTCTGATACCACTTTGTTGAACCACAACGACGAAACTGTTTGACTCAAGAACCAGAATCAAACACACAAACTCTCTGATACACTCTCTGACGAACTCGACGGCGTAAGTAAGAAAGTTAAGTTTGTAGAATAATAGAGATAGAAAGAAAAATGCGGAAAAGATAGAAGATGGACACCAGAAATTCTTTACTCAGTGGTTCACCTAGATTGTTTACGTCCACTGGGGTCTGGCAAGAGGCAATCCACTATAATCTCAAGTACAAAGAATATAGAACCTCTCTTTCTCTCACAACCAAAGCTCACAAAACCAATCTAGGTATTTTCTTGGACAAAGGAGAAAGAGCACACACGAGCCCCTCTTATACAGTAGGAGTCTATTAGGTTAACCTAGTAGGATTAGGACATTCGCCCATTTCCATAAATCTATTAGGAAATATTCCAAAATACTTGCAACTTCCATAACTCCATGAAAGTAATATTTTCAGGATCCTGCCGACTTCCATATCTCCATAAAAATGACATTTCCTTTTCCTAACATGACGTCCTTGCCTTGGTTTAAGTTACTCAATCTTGTTTGATTTCCATCACCAAATTCTGACGCAGTCCATGACGCAGTCCATGACGCAGTCCATGACGGATTCTCTGACGTAGCCACTGATGAATCTCAACATCTTCTTTGTTGAGTCTGCATGTATCTATACTCCGACATAATGCACATAGATTCTAGCAAATCCGCATGTATCTAGCTTTTATTACATGTTAAGAAAGCCTGTATCCTATTATTGTCTTATGAAAATTTTACACCATAGGACACTAAATAGTTTTACCTACGCTGCTACAAATTTGACATAATCTTATTTAAGTATAAATGATAACTAGATTTTGATTTGCACCTGAAAAGTACGAGTTTGTTTTCAGAATTAAAATTTTTTCTAAATAAATTTCTATATAAAATAGTGTATAAGCTTGAGCACATTTATCCATAAGCGTGAAACGGACCATACCAAACTGAAAAAACTAAATCAAAATTAAATTTAATTTCATAAATAGTCTAGCAGATCATTTATCTTTTGAACCGAAAAATTGGAACCGAACCGAGAACGAAATGAAGACTTATTTTTAAAATAAAAATTTTACACTTACAAATACTAATTATATTTAGTTTCTAAATAACCGGATATCGTAAAATAATATTTTATGAGCCAAATTACCCGGAAAATCGATAGACAAAATTGCCATTAATTAAAATTCCATTTTTGAAAATTATTTTTGATACTTTAATTCCCGATTTTTTTGATAACTCTCGATTAATTATTAGACCAAGAAGACTTTCATTATATGAGATGTTTTCGGTGAATAATTTGATTACTAAATGCAATCAATATTTAACTACTTAGGTTTAAAGATATCTATCTTGACAATAAAGAGTTTGAGACAGTCTAGATTGATGTAGTCATAAAAATAAGAATGCAAATGATATAAAAATCTTTATATTGAAAACAAATTGTTTTTTTTTTATTCTTAGTTGATTAAAATTATGTGTCTTGATTTTAGATCCTAAAATCCACACTAACTATTTAATAGTGACCGAGAGTTCATTCTGGGGAAGAAAAGGTGATGTAGGCAACGATATCTTTATAACACAACGATGTAATCAGATTCCAATAGGCAAAAATAAACTTTATTGATGAACAAGATCAAATACAATAGATGAAACAAGATCGATCGTTACAAATGAGATCGACAAGAGAAAAGACTTAAAGCTAGGTGAAAATGAGGTCGATGTGTGTGTGTAGTTCTCTCTAGGATTTTCAGCATGTCCTTCTTCCTCTGCATCAAACTCCTTTTGTAGTGATTTAAGTCCGGGATCCCCGCAACCGTTCCGCGATCTCCAGGCCTTCGATCTCTCTTCGTAACGGGACTCCTACTTGCTCTATGTCGCACGGCCCAGACCGATGCTGGCCCATTTGGCTTAGTGACCGATATTGGGCCCAACAATGATGATCTCCACAAGAATTTTCAAATATAATGTCTCACTAGGTAATTCTTCCGTGCTCATGCATATATTCAAATATTTATGTAATAATTGATAAAAAAATTATTTTCTTAAAATTTTAATTTATTTTGTAATTTATATGTATAATAAAAATATATATTATGTATTATTATATTCCCATATTTATTGGGTATGTGATTTCACATATAATATTTTTTATTATTTCAAATATTTATTTTTGATATGTTAAAATACATCTATTATTTTAAATTAAACAATGATTTTAATTATGTTTAAATTGGATTATTATTTTCTTAATTTCAGGTAGTTCAGTTCATCCTCTTATATATGTAAATATATTTGTAAATTTATGTATATATGGGTATATATTGTTTTAGAAAAAATAAGGAAAATAAATATTAAAACAAATTTGAATTAATAAACATAACCAGTAATATTTTTAAAATTCATATACATTTTTTTGAATACTACTACACACTAAATCATAATATTTGTTTTTTTTTATTTTTCATATTAAGAATGTTCGGCTATTTATATTTCAGTATACGGGATTATATCAATTTTCTGATCACAATTTTTTGGTTACAGTTATACTAAAATAAGAACATCTTGCTAAGTTAGATTTTGTTTACTTTGATATATGCTGTTTTGATAAGATTAAAAAATCGAAGTGTTGATAAACTTTGTTATAAAAATTCTAATCGTTCAATAAAAATATATTGATAAATAATAAATATTAGGTGATGAGCACGGATACAAACATTTACAAAATAATAAAATCATTGTAATTGGTTAACTTTTTATTTCTATTTAATATTTATTGATAAGTTTAACTTATTTTGTAGTTTATATATTAGAAAGAAAAATATAATATTTTTTTAAATTATGTTATTTTGTTATCTTAATTAAATATTTTATTTGGGGTATAATAATTTGGATCGACTAAGTTATTTTTGGTATATTGAGTTGTATATATTTTCCAATTGAATTTTAATAATACTAAACCAGATTATATATAATTAATTTTATTTTCTCAAATTTCTAAGTATGTATTTAATAATTGATATATTTTTTTGGCTTAAATTTATGAGAAAATATTGAAGTGTTGATCTGAAGTTGTATAAGTGAATCAAATTGAAATCTTTTATAACCCCGTCGATCATTGTAGTCTTAGAACTTAAAAGTAACCTAATTAGTTTTATTAAATACCACATTCATAGAAAAAAAAATTTCTAATGGAATTGGATTTAATATAATTACTTGTTTATTTTTATAGATATTGAAACATTCACGTAGTATTAGGCTTGAGAATATATAATTATGAAAAAGAAAAATTGCATGAAATTGTGAGAGATTTTTTTTATAAAATAAGAAATTGAATAACTATCCAAAAAATACATATTATTTTAGAAAATTTATAATTAAGAGAATTGAAATTTCTTTAGTGTATTAAAGTAAATACTGATTTAGTAACTAAATGAAATTTTTCTTATGAAAAAAATTATTATATTTTAAATGAAAAAATATTTAGTTAACGTTATTAACAATCGTAGAAAAGCGTTCTTAAACAAAAAAGTATCCAGAAAAGTTTATGAAAGTGGGATTTGTATAAAAGGAAATTCATTTTTTTTTTAAATCACATGTTTTAAATATCAAAAATCACTATATTTTTTTTTTAAGATTATTTTTGATACTAAATTCCTATATGATATATGATTTTATAAAAAAGCATTAAGAAAAAGGAAAAAATATAAATAGATAATATTAGTAATGGCAATTGGTAAAATATAGTTTATGAAATTTCTTATTGTCAAATTACATGTTTTAAACATAACAAATCGCTATGTATTTTTACTTTTAAGATATTTCTTTTTTTATACTAATTGTTTTTTTTTATACTAAAATTCTTTATGATATTGATATGATTATATATATACATATAAATTAAAAACGAAAATAAAAATAGTTTATAGATATTTTCCTTTTTTATTTAGAAAAGCAAAATATTTATAAAACCTAAAATAGAAATTTTGATAATCGCAATTAAAAATAGTATTAATTCATTAAGGTTAACAATGTAATAAACCTTTGTGAGAATTAACGTGAGCACGACACATAGTAAACTGACTTCTCAAATAATAGTATAGAGATTATTTATTTTGTTGCAGCCATAGAGTTTTAAATATTTATTTGGTTTTAAAATAATCATAAGATATAATCATTTTTGAGAAAAATAAGATATTAAATAATCATTTATGTTTTTTAAAATTTGTTTATTAATTATTAAATCAAAAGATATTTATAATATTATTATCTTTTAGAAATGAATATCTGGACTATTCCAATTTAAATTTGTTTTCTAAAGTTATTTTTATGTATATTTATAAGCGAATATTTAAAAACTTTATAGATTTTTTAATTTTTGTTGTTGTAGGAAACATAAAGAATAATAAAACTATATTTTATATTAAAAAAATCCTTGTTTATATCTCACAATCTTTCATTTTAATTATTTAATTTTTTATGAAGTTAAAAAAAAAAGAATTGAAAAACGAAAATATATGTATATAAAATATTATTTCTTAAAAAAAGGAAAGTTCACAAAATAGTAATATTACATTTAAAAAATATTTTTAAATAACATAAAATATAATTTTGAAGTAATAAAATACTTTCTTTATATTATATTTTCTTGGATGAAAATTATAAATTTCTATATAATGTGATTTCATTAAAAAAAATTTACACAGATAATCTTGATATTAGAAAAAAAAAATATTATTTCTTTTAAAACATAATTTTAAAAAATTCAAAAAAAATTCAAAGTAATACAAAATTTTTTATTATATATTTTCTTAGATGATTACATAAAATAATTAAGTAACATAAACTTATATATGTCTAACTGTCTAAAAATAGTTCATAATTAGTAATATTGAAATGTTTTATTTATTTTTCATATATTTAGTTGACTATAATATCTTTCAATTACAGCAAAAAATATCAATAAATTATATTTTACTTATATAATATTATTTTTAAATACAATCACAATTTTTTACTGCTTATTTTTAAGGGATATTAAAAAAAACTAAAAATAATTTTCAAAATAAACAACGTTTGATCAAATAGTTACAAAATAGTTTAATGAGGTAGATATATTATATTTTATCATTATTAAAGTTATTTTTTCTTAATATTAAATTTGCTTTTAAATTTTATGTTTTTATGTTTGTAACTTAATAGAACCATAATCAAAATAGCAAAGCAAATCTGAATTCTCATTTTTACGATTATTTAAAATAAATTTTAGTCTCCGTTCATTAAATCAAAGGCATAAAGTTATTTAGAATTTATAAAATATTTTAATTATTGTAAATATTCATATGTGCTCATGAGCTTTCAAAG
>NC_027748.1:10431386-10446473 GCF_000695525.1 Brassica oleracea var. oleracea
TTTGAAAGAATATATATAACTCAATATACTCACAACATGAGTGATTCAACTAATCCAACTTATATCTAAAATCATAGATTTAACTATGATAAGCATATATAATTTTATAAGAATAGTAATTTATTTTATAAATATAAATCATAGGACAACTCAAAACATATTAAAAATGAAAATAGCAATTTAGTTATTTTGTAAAATTTATATATATATGCATGAGACTTCAGAATATTATCGTTTCGTTATATTAATTTATGTAATTTGGAATCAGACACTTTAGTTTATTTTTTATTTTATTCTAAGCACAATATATCTTAAGTTATACATAATCTTCATTAAATATATTCACATATCTAAGACAACAACCACCTAAATGCAAATAAGAAATTAACCAAAATTTTAATATATGGAATAAAAATACTACAGTTGAATTAATAGATGCAATCTAATTTACCCAAATAATAACTAAATCGACTGAAAAACAACAAAATCGATTAGATATAACATATATAAAATCATATGTATAATTAAAGTAACATAATATTATTAATATAAATGATGCGTATAAATTATAAATTAATTTAAAATTAAAAGTAAATAACAATCAATTATTATAATATATTTACTTTAAAAATATTTATATCCGTGCATAAGCACAGGAAAATCACCTAACTATAAAGATAATTGGACCATTAAGTTCACCCCCCTGGTTAGACATGTCATTGTTTTTATTTAAAAATCGTTGACGATACTCGGTAAAAGAACTTGACTTTGAATTGTAGAAATTGCAGTCTTTTACGCAGAAGCTATACCGTATAGGCTTGGTCTCATCACATGTATTAAGAGACTCAATAGAAAGAAAAAAATAAAGAAACACCAAGGAAGGGAAGAAGAACTGGAGATAATGTCTGATTGTGCCTCTTTTTGTTCTCTCTTCTTCCTTGCTTTACTTGCAAGCTTAGGATCTTATGCACAGCAACAAGACCCTACCTACATATACCATGTTTGTCCAAACACGACAACTTACTTAAAAAACAGCACATACTCTTCCAACGTTAGAACCCTTTTGTCCGATCTTTCTTCCAACAGTCGTTCTTTGAATTCTTTCTCCATAGGATCTTACAGAACAGCAGTAGGTCAAATCCCTGACTTGGTGTTCGGTCTTTTCCTTTGCCGGGGAGATCTGTCGCTGGAGGTCTGCAGTAACTGCGTCGTCTTTGCTGCCAACGACACACAGTATCGATGTCCAGAGGAGAAAACAGGCTTGATATGGTACAACGAGTGCATGCTTCGATACACTGACCAGAATATTTTCGATGAATCATCACTCCAAAATGGAACAAATGGACTAATCATGTGGAACACGCAGAATGTTTCAGAAAGCCAATCAAATCGGTTTCGTGGTGTAGTGCTCTCTGTGATGAACAAGTGTGCAAACGAGGCTGCTAATAGTTCAAGAAAGTTTGCGGTTAACAAATCCAACTTCACACCGATTGAGACACTTTATGGAATGGTTCAATGCATACCCAATTTGCCGAATGAGGATTGTTTTAATTGTCTACAACAGACCATCCGTTTATTACCCACTGACAAAATTGGGGGAAGACTTCTTATGCCGAGTTGTAACTCAAGGTACGAGATCTACCAATTCTACCAAGAAACATCCACAACAATACCTCAACCTCCTCAACCTCAGTTGGATTCAGCTCCTCCACCGCCTTCCCAAGAAGCTGGTCTGAATATTTGCTATCCTTTGAATACATGTTTCATCCCAACTTTTCTTGTGGGACATTCAAGATTTGCTAGAACAAAAGTTCATATGTAATCTGACTCCTTTGTCATGGTCATATGTTTTTTTTTTGTGAATACAGGAAAAGGCAGAAACTCATCTCTCATAGCAATCGCTGTTGTTGTTCCAATCACAGTCATTTTTCTTCTTCTGGTAGCTGTTTACATTTTCCGGGCTAAAAAGAAAAAGAGAACTTATGAGACGGAACCACTTGCTGAAGGTAAAGATTTAATTGATAAACTATATGTATTCTCAGGTCGAATGATTATTCTGTTGTGATCCAGTTGTTAAATGTTTTGACAGATAGGGACGATATTACAACTGCAGGGTCAATTCAGTTTGATTTTAAGGCAATTGAGGCAGCAACAGATAAGTTTTCTGAAACTAACAAACTTGGTCAAGGTGGATTTGGGCAAGTCTATAAGGTATTACTATTAACATTGCACTAGCTTCCAATGTAGTTAATTCTGTACAAGTATAAATTTTAATACATCTTTAGCCTTGAAGTACGTGCGAGTAATATGATTAAACAGAGGAAAAATAGAGTACTCTGATCTGATGGAGTTGATTTTACATCTTAATTTTATCATTTAAGTGACACCTCTACCGCTCAAATAGGTCCGCCTCTGGTAGTAAGTAGGATAACCTACCAACTTAAAGAATCTTTTTATAATCGCCATACCATCACACACAAAATTCATTCTCGTTCGCAACTCAACAGAGCAGCAGAACTAAAAAAACTCTAGTCCTTATCTTTAATTACCTTCCTCCATATGGAATGAATACTTACTTCTACAGAGCTACATTTATGAACTTCTTCAGTAATCTTACCGATAATTCCCAAACTGAGTGATTCTCTGTAAAACGACTTGCTCTTGTAGGGTACATTTCCTAGTGGAATACAAGTTGCGGTGAAGAGGTTATCAAAGACATCAGGACAAGGTGAAAGAGAGTTCGAGAATGAAGTTGTTGTTGTGGCAAAGCTTCAGCATAGAAATTTAGTAAGGCTACTTGGATTTTGTTTGGAAGGAGAAGAGAAGATCCTTGTCTATGAGTTTGTGCCCAACAAAAGCCTCGATCACTTCCTTTTTGGTAAGTTTAGTTCAGTACCCAGCCTAAGATATCATTTGCAGATTTCATACCAAATTTTTAATAAGAATTTTAAATATGCATGTGCAGACTCAACAATGCACAGCAAGCTGGACTGGACAATACGGTACAAGATCATTAAAGGAATTGCTAGAGGGATTCTATATCTTCATCAAGATTCACGACTCACAATCATCCATCGTGATCTCAAAGCCGGTAACATCTTACTGGACGCTGATATGAACCCAAAAGTCGCAGACTTTGGAATGGCAAGAATTTTTGGAATGGACCAAACAGAAGCCAATACGAAAAGAGTAGTCGGAACCTAGTAAAATTTTCTTTTTCATTATATGCCTATGTAGACAATAATAATATGCTTTTTATTGACTTAACATTTCAAGAATTGTGGCAGTGGTTACATGTCTCCTGAATATGCAATGTACGGCCAGTTCTCCATGAAATCAGATGTGTACAGTTTTGGGGTCTTAGTTCTTGAGATTATAAGTGGTAAAAAGAACAGCAGTATCTATCAAATGGATGGTACTGCTGGCAATTTGGTTACATATGTGAGTATACACCCTTATATTTTTCATTTAATTTTTGCTTCATTTAAAAGTGACTAACGTTTTGATTATTATATGTAATAGACATGGAGACTATGGAGCAATGGATCGCCATTAGAGCTCATGGATGCATCATTTCAAGACAATTATCAAACAGAAGAAGTAACCAAATGCATCCATATAGCTTTACTATGTGTTCAAGAAGAAGCTGAAGATCGTCCAACCATGTCAGATATAGTCCAAATGCTCACCACTAGCTCCATCCCTCTCATTGTGCCTCAACCACCTGGATTTTTCTTCCGAAGTAAGCATGAACAAGTAGGAGGAGTGGATCCATCTATGGATACGTTTGCCACGGGATCTGTGGACGAGGCTTCCATTACTCAAGTAGCTCCTCGTTAAAATCAAAACTACTCATACATAAAAAGGCTGTGATATAATTATTGTAGACTGCTACGTATAAGATTTAGAGACTCATGATGATCTTGGGGTATACTCAAAGCATTTGGATTTTCCAAGGGATATCGATTTTGTTTCAACACATTGATATATGACTGTAAGATAGATGTGAAGTTAAACATTGATTCTCTGCAAAGACAATAACAAAGACTAATGCGTCAAGCAATGAATGTGCATGCTTTGATTGTAATTTACTGATACATTTTTTTCTGAAATTAGGATGGCAGTTAAGATTATCAAGAAAATGAAATTATCACAGAACTCTTCGTTTGTTTAAGTCTTTTTTAAAAAAATAGCCTGCCCTTCAACGAGGACAAACACACGTGATCGATACATCATTGACAGAACAAGCAATGGACATGCAAGTGGACGGACCAGGCTGCAAGCACTCAACTAATGGGATTCTCTCTGATCTGACCCTGAAGAAAAATCCAGGAGGTTCAGGCACCGGCAGAGTAACTGAAGTATTAGTGAGCATCTGAAATATTGTCAACATGGTTGGACGATCTGTTGGATTTTCTTGAACGCATAATAACCCAATATGGACGCATCTGAGGACTTCATACTTATCATAGTTATCTCCAATGACCGGATCAACGAGTTCCAACAATGAATCATTGTTCCAAAGCCTCCATACCTGTTTAATCGTTATCCAAGAAACTAAAGTTCAGACAATGATCATTGCTAAAAGAAGAAGTAGAAAATTTTGAGATAGTGTGGAAATTTACTAACATATGTAACCAAGTTGCTTATTGAGCCGTCTGTCTCGTTGAAGCTACTATTCTTTTTTCCACCAATAATCTCTAGAATCAATACTCCAAAGCTATACACATCTGACTTAGTCGAGAACTGCCCATTCGCTACATATTCGGGCGGCATGTAACCGCTGCAAAATACATCTCACATAACTTTCTGTTTTATCAACAACAATAAAGAGACACAGATAATAACTAAAACGGCAAATACTTACAATGTTCCAACTACTCTTCCTGTGTTATCTTCCGTTTGGTCCATTCTGAAATTCCTAGCCATACCAAAATCCGCAATTTTCGGGTTCATATCCGCATCTAAGAGAATATTGCTGGCTTTGAGATCCCGGTGTATGATTGTCAGCCGCGAATCTTGATGGAGATACAAAATCCCTCGAGTGATCCCTCCAATGATCTTGTATCGTCTTGTCCAATCCAATTGTCTCCTCTTTGTTGAGTCTGCACATCTCAGACATCGACCAGTCAACCTATGAGATCAAGAACTAAGGTTTCAGATAAGTAAACTTATTGTTTTTCTTACCACCAAAGAGGAAGTAGTTAAGACTCTTGTTGGGCAAAAACTCATAGACTAGTATCTTTTCCTCTCCTTGGACACAAAACCCAAGAAGCCTAACAAGATTTCTATGTTGGAGTTTAGCTACAAGAAGCACCTCATTCTTGAATTCTCTTTCACCTTGCCCTGAAGTTTTAGATAGTCTCTTCACAGCAATCTCTGTTCCATTCGGAAACGTCCCCTGCACGTCACATAATTTATCAGAACATATGCATTTGCTTTCTCGTCAAGATTCTATCACAAAGTAATTAAATACTTGAGACAAACATTACACCTTGTAAACTTCACCAAATCCACCATGACCAATCTTGTTAGTATTATGAAAATTACTTGTTGCAGCTTCGATACATTTAAAATCGAATTGAAGTGAACCTGAAGTTGAAATATCATCCCCAACTGCTAAACGAATTTGCAGATGGTATTATATATTACCGGAGAGTTTCCAAGACTCGTTACATTTCTATATCAAATACGTATCGCTTTACCGTTATCTGGCGGTGCAGTATCATAATTCTTCTTTAATCTCTTTGCAGCAGATAAATAACCGTCTGAGAAGAACATATAAAGATTTATAATAACTTATTGAATCTACTTATATTTTGAACCAAAACAAGAGTAAACTCACTTTCAGTAGAAAATGCTTTATACGATTTTCTCCTCCTCCAAATAGCAAATGCTAGAGTAAGCAATATTATAGGAACAATGACAATTGCCACAATAGTTCTTGTAGAAACAATTTTCTTATCTGCACGATCTCAAATCACCACTGGTTCAGTTGCGATTAAGGGAAACTAACAAAAATATAGCAGAAAAAAACTAACAAGAACAGAACAAAAAAAAGAAAAGAAAATTCAAACATGGTTAGATATGAGCATAATCATATGACCTAATAACAACAAAGATTATAAAACATGATCTTACCCTTTTCACGAGGAGGACTGTTATCGAAAAGTCCCAAGAACGTATCAATCTCCCATCGAACGAAACAACTCGGCCTCGAAACAATGCCTCCCTGGCTCCCAGAGCAACATGATCTATAATCAATCACGTTCTGTTGTAGACACCGGGTGCAGTTTGTACGAGATAAGTCTCTACTGCATTGCACAAAACCGTAAAGGTTGGTGTTGGTAGACTCAACCGTTTGTGTTCCAGCAGCGTAGTACAAAACATGAACATCTTCTATTAAACCAATCATCAACGCCTCCCATGTCATGTCAAAGTCCGTCACGTTAGGTTGAATATCTCTTGTATTGTATTCATACCGTAAAATTTGCATATCGAGCGATCCGTAAAACGAGCGGTTTGAGTAGCGTACAAGACAAAGTGTATTGCTATGCATCCTCCAGTCTATAGCTTCCGTCTGAGTAGTACAGTTCTGTACCAACCCATTAGAGGCAGCCATGATACAATCAGAACAAGATCGTTCTTCAGTACCTGGGACACACATCCCTAAACCGTATCCTCTGTTCGGATCTTGTCCGGTAGCCGACGTGGTATAGAAGCCATCGTTAGCTGTAACGTTAGAAGCAAGGGAAGAGAGCATGACTCGGCGGTTTAAGTCGTAAGTACCATCGGGTGCGAAGAAACCAGATCTGTTAAGGCAATTATTTGCAGAGACAGAGCTTATGAGCACAAACCAGAAAGCTACAAATAAGTTGACCATTTGTATTTTTTGTTCATATAATATGTTTGAATGTCTTAAAATAAAGGCCTCGAGTCTTGAAAGATATAATTTTTCGGAAGCTGACTTTCAACTTTGTTTTCAATCTCTTTGGGGTCGACTCATTTGACAAATCGTCATTGAATTTTCTCAAGTGGGACTGTTAATGAACAGTGGATTGCTCTGATGTCACCGTGACCTAAGTCTTATTATTTTTTGTTTGGTCAACGACCTTGACTTAACCCAATTCTTAAATTAGGATTAATTAATTTTGGTTGCACAGTAATCGGTCCAGTTGAATTAAGTAGCCATCGTGGGGGTAATCTCACTCTTTCATGTAATCTCACTGTTTCATTTACATAGTATAACTTCTATAATTAATATTCGATAAATTAATAATTTTTATAATTTAATAAATTTTATCGGTTTCAACTTGGACCGGTTCAAAATTTGATACAAATCGAAAAAATAATAAAACAATATTTTTTTAAATTTTTTACATAAATAATGGTTTCATTCAAATTATAAATTAATAATTTATATGTATATATATTTTATATAAGTAAGAACCTTTTATATTGTTTGCTTTATATTTATAATGAAATTATCATTATATTTTCTTAACACTTAATATATTTTAGATGAGATTTGGTAATATTATATCTAAAAGCACATTTAAGTTGTATGCAATATATATTATATAAAAGTTGGTTCTTCAAAGTTGCTAATTAATATGATTGCGACATGTGTCAATTAATTTATTAAGATTGTGACATGTGTCAAAAATATGTTACAATTCTCTTTTATTAGAATTTTAAAATACAAATTAATATGATTGCGATATGTGTCAATTAATTTATTAAGATTGTGACATGTGTCAAAATATGTTACAATTCTCTTTTATTAGAATTTAAAAAAAAATAGGAAAAGAAAATTATTATTATATTTTTTGGGACACTAGGAAAAAAAAATTATTACAAAAATATAGTTTATTATTCTTTTTAGGAGTTAAGAAAAAAAAATTACTATTACGTAGCCTTTTACAATTACATTTGTATGGCTCTTTTTATAATCTTTTAAAAATATTTGATAGTAAATTTAAGTTTTGAAAATTCTATAAACAAAGAATAAATGTAAAAGCTATTTGAAAGTATTTTTTTTTTAAAAATATTTTGCATATTTTTCATTTTAAAGATACTAAAGAAAGATATTATAAGAGAAAATATTAATTTTTTTTGAAAAAAATTAAATAAAAACGAATTATAAAATCCTACAAGAACAAGAAATTATTTAATAAAAATCAAATAGAAAAACTAACTATAAAATAAGTGATATTCTTTTTTTTAAAAACCTAAAAAAATAAAAATTTAAAAGAACTCTTATTATTTTCATAAAAATAACTAACTTTCTTTTTTACCAGATAAATGTATGCTACAAAAATATAAACCAAAATAAATATTATTTTCACATCTATATTTAAGTTTAAGCTTCCTCATATTATTTTCACAAAAATAATACTGAAAAGAAAAATATTATCTGAGTATTTTCTTTTAATTTCCTTAAACAATTCAATTTTTTTATCATCTTTATTACATCTTATGATGCTAACACAAGTTTTGTTTAATTACAATGTTTTTATCAAACATAAGTATATGTAAACATGAGGAATATATGTTTGTATGTATAAAACACAATATATAATTAACTAAACATAATTTTTATTGAAAATATATTAGTTGCATAAATTTTTTTTTAAAAAAAACGAATTATAGTTGGAATTTTCCTTTTTAAAAAATTTAAAGTAACTTATTTCTTATAAATAACTAACTTTTCTTTTTAATAGATAATTTTGTGTTAAAAAATTATAAACCAAAAATAAGTTCAAATATTTCACCCGATATGATTGTGAATTTTGTACAAAAAAAAAATTGTGTATGTATTAATAAAAATCTATCATTATGTGAAAATGAATTTTTTTCCTTAAATCCTAAATAAAAGAAATTTGAAAAATAACTTTTTCCTCTTTTAATCTTAACCAAATAAGAGTTTTTTTTCCTTTTAAATCATGACCCAAAATTGTGTATGTATTAATAAAAATCTATCATTATGTGAAAATGAATTTTTTTCCTTAAATCCTAAATAAAAGAAATTTGAAAAATAACTTTTTCCTCTTTTAATCTTAACCAAATAAGAGTTTTTTTTCCTTTTAAATCATGACCCAATAGAATTGTAAAAGTAATTTTTACTTTTAAAATTTAATGATAAATATGATACTGAAAATATTTAATTAAAAATATTAGTGATATTGAGAAAACGAATTTTGAAAATAATAGGACACTGAAAATATTTAATGAAAAATATTAGTGATATTGAGAAAATGAATTTTGGAAATAGCAACTTTTAAAAATAGTTAATATTTGCTGGAAATAATTATTTGATAGTATTTTTATTTTATAAATCCTAAAAAATTAATTATAAAATTTTATGTAATTTTAATTTTCTTTTCTAACACCCTAAACTGTAATAAAATATTTGATAGTTCTTTTCCTTAAAAAATAAAATCCTAAACAAAAGATATTTGTATCATATTTTTTAATTCTTAACCAAAAGAGAATTGTAAGAAGTTATTTGATAGTATAGAAAATTTGATGATGAATATGATACTAAATATTATTTAATTAAAAATGAATTGTAAAAATAGTATTGATATAAACTGTAAAAATCATAATTTAAAATTATTTAATAGTAACTAGAAATAATGATTTGATTGCAATAAGATTTTTCTGAAATTCTAAACAAAAGATAATTGTAAAATTTTATATGATAATACTTTTCCTTTTCTATAATCCTAAACAAAAATATAAAAAAGTATTTGATAGTTTTTATTTTTTTTAATTGTAAATAAAAACGAGATTTATAAAATATATTTTTTCCTTTTTTAAAAAATCCTAACAAAAGTAAACATACATATTTAATAATATTTTTAAAAATGAATTTGATGACAAGTATGATGCTACAGCTATTAAATTAAAAAAAGTCTAAACTTAGGATGTTGTCGTGATTGGTATTTATGTGTTTGGTTATAAGAAAATCAAACACATGTTTGATATATATATTTTCATGTTTGCTCATAAAAAAATAGATTATTATTATTGTCACCGTACATATGTTTAGTCAAAAACAAATCAAGCTTCATCATTATCTTATTACATTTTTTATTTTTACTATGTAGTAGTTTATAATTTATTTTAATTAAAATGTTATTATGAAAATATATCATTAATAAAAAATGAATCAAGAAAATTATTTGACATTAGATAAGTTTAATAAAACATTAAATTAGTACAAAAGAAAGTATATAATGTTGTCATTGCTTCTTGGTCTTATTTAACTTCCAAATTCCTTTTTATTTCATTATAATTATTATTTCGGGTTGGATCCGGTTTAAATTTTTACGTTTGGATGTTTTTTCTAGCTCTAACAAATACTAACTGAAACTTATGTGTGAAAAGAAGTTCTTAACTATAAAATAAATTTCACATAACATATGTAAAAACAATTTTAAAACAATAATAAAATGATTTTTTAATATTTTTATTAAATTAAAATATCAAGTAAAGCCCGTTGCAACGCACGGGCCCAAATCTAGTAATATAATAAATTTAATATAAATGTCAGCTTTCAAAAAAAATATTTTTCTTATCTTAAAATAAATATATCTTAAACTAAGAAAACTAAATAAAAAAGCTTTTGTAAATTAATACTGTATCTCTATAAATTAATAAAATTTCAATGTTCCAACATTATTAATTTATATTTGTTCTGCTCTATTCGGTTTATAACCAAACCTTATGATATACCGAGAAGAACAGAGTTATACAAAACCTTTATAAAGAACATCAACATATAATAATTCATGTTCACTATATGACTTTATTAAAACCCCTTATGCATCAAGGAGTGTGGAGAAAACAAAGAATTTGTTAAAACCTGGAACTTCACTTTGAGAGAGCAAGCGTTTAAGAACGTGAACCCTAGAATTGTTTGACAAAATTCATAAAAAGTGAAGAAGAAAAATTCTGGTATTGCAGATGTCGGTTTTCATGGAATAAATACTTACTTCTACGGAGCTACATTTATGAACTTCTTTATTAATCTTACCGATATATAATTCCCAAACTGACTGATTCTTTATAAAACAACTTACTCTTGTAGAGTACATTTCATAGTGGAATACAAGTTGCGGTGAAGTGGCTATCGAAGACATCAGGAAAAGGTGAAAGAGAGTTAAAGAATGAAGTTGTTGTTGTGGCAAAGCTTGATCAGCATAGAAATTTGGTAAGGATGCTTGGTTTTGTTTGGAAGGAGAAGAGAAGATCCTAGCTTGTCTATGAGTTGGTGTCCAACAAAAGCTTTGATTACTTCCTTTTTGGTTAGTTGAGTTCAACACCTAGCCTAAGATATCATTTTCAGATTCCATTCCATTTAAAATATATATATATATATATATATATATATATATATATGTGTATACATGTATGTATTAAAATATGCATGTGCAGACTTTACGATGCAAAACCAGCTGGACTAGAAAATATGGTACAAGATCATTAAAGGAATTGCTAGAGGCATTTTATATCTTCATAAAGATTCACGACTCACAATCCACTACAAGAAAACAGCGGTATTCTGACGGACATTCCGACGGAAAATGAAATCCTCGGAATATACCGAGGAATTTCCGAGGAAATTCCGAGGAAACACAAAATTGGAGTTCCTCGGAATTTCCTCGGAATTTCCTCGGAATATACCGACGGAATTCCGAGGAAACCTCAGTCCGTCGGAATATTCCGAGGAAATTCCGAGGAACAATGTGTTCCTCGGAAAAAACCGATGAATTTCGAGAAAATATTATAGCCGTTGGAGAGCCGTTGGGGGATTTTACAAAATTCCGAGGAAATTCCGACGAACTAGCCTTTTCCATCGGAATTCCGTCGGAATTTCCTCGGTATGTCGGCAGGATTTAATCTATATAAACAAGCACTCCTCTTCCTCTTCATTCACTCCATATCTTCATCCTCCCTCTTACTCTATTTACACACGAATTTGATTCATAAAAAATATGTCTTCTTCAAATTATTTCCGTTCTTGGATCGATCGACCTCATTTGGATCCGAACACGAGATTGCTTACGGAAGAATACCAACGAGGTATAACCGAATTCATGGGGTTAGTTCACCGACAACCGGAAGCAAAAACACGTAAGTTAAGATGTCCTTGCTCTAATTGTAAAAATAGAAAGGTTATTAAAGAGTGGGATGTTTGGACTCATCTATATTTGAGTGGGTTTACACGAAGTTACAAAATTTGGTATCATCATGGGGAAACTGATTATGAACATGGTAGTACTAGCGAACCTCAGCCAGCGGTTAGATTAGAAGAACCAATTAGAACGGATGTAGATTATGGTGTAGGTACTGAGCAGATGGTAAATGATCATTTTAGAGGGGAAGATTTACCCAATGCAGAAGCTAGGAGATTTTATGATATGTTGGATGCTGGAAAGCAACCATTGTACGAAGGTTGCAGAGATGGTCATTCAGCTTTATCATCTGCTACAAGATTGATGGGCATTAAAACAAATTATAATTTGGCTGAAGACTGTGTGGATGCGATTGCTGATTTTGTAAAAGGTATTCTACCCGAGGATAATGTAGCTCCTGGTTCATACTACGAGGTTCAGAAACTCGTAGCTGGTCTTGGTTTATCGTATCAGGTAATAGATGTATGCAGCGACAACTGCATGATTTATTGGAGGGCGGATGAACAGCGGGTTACATGCAAATTTTGTGGAAAGCCTCATTATAAAGATACGAGTGGAAGAGTTCCAGTGCCATATAAAAGGATGTGGTATTTACCTTTGACGGAAAGGTTGCAGAGGTTGTATCTGTCTGAACGCACAGCGCAACCAATGAGATGGCATGCGGAGCACTCAACAGATGGTGAGATCAGACATCCTTCAGATGCAAAAGCGTGGAAGCATTTCCAATCAAAGTATCCCGACTTTGCGTATGAAAGAAGAAATGTCTACCTTGGATTATGTACTGATGGTTTCAGTCCGTTTGGCAAGAGTGGAAGACAATATTCTCTATGGCCCGTCATTCTTACACCATACAACCTCCCCCCAAACTTGTGCTTGCGACGAGAGTTTTTGTTTCTCTCGATTCTCGTTCCCGGACCAGAGCATCCTAAGAGATCACTTGATGTGTTTCTTCAGCCACTAATATATGAGTTGCAACAACGTCCCTCGGTATATTCCGAACGTGTTTTTATAAACGGATCGATCGATGGGTATATGTCCAAAAACACATCGATCGATGTATATCCCGACGAAGTACTCCTTCGGTATATTCCGAGGAGATTTCCGACAAACTGGTGCTCCTCGGAATTTCCTCGGAAATGTGTTTCCTCGGAATTCCGTCGGATATTTCCGACGGAATTCCGAGGAAAAAAGAAATTCCGAGGAATTATTTCCGACGACTTGTTTCGTCGGTATGTCGTCGGAATAACGTTATTCCGACGAAATTCCGACGATTTTTTCCCTCAGTATCCATGTTGTTTTCTTGTAGTGATCATTCATGATTTCAAAGCTGGTAACATCTTACCGGACGCTGATATGAATCTGAAAGTTGCAGACTCTGGAATGACGAGAATTGCTGGAGTGGACCAAACGGAAGACAATACGAAAATAATAGTAGGAACCTAGTAAACTTTTCTGTTTCATTTTATGCCTATGTAGACAGTAATAATATGTTTTTACTAACTTAACGTTTCAAGTATTGTGGCAGTGGTTACAATATGTCTCCATAGTATGTGATGTATGGTCAATTCTCCATGAAATCAGATGTGTATAGTTTTGGTGTCTTAGTTTTTGAGATTATAAGTGGCAAAAAGAACAGCAGTCTCTATGAAATGGATGGTAGCTAGTGCTGGAAAAACAGGTGCATGTACTCTCAGCCAAGTGTTAAATCACGTTGTGATGATGGTCGGCATGGACGGTGACGGCAAGGACGGTGATGTTAGGCGGCTGAAATTGTTGACGTTGGTTTTGTTAAAGATTTTGAGCTCACCAAACACTTTCTTCATGCTTATAAAGGAGAGCTATGGTGAACCATTTCATTCATCCCAAAACAAGAAAACACAAAGAGAACGAAGAAAGAGAAGAAAAAAAAAATTCTCACAAAAAATCTTCTTTAAGAAATTACGAGTAATTTTTTAGTGTACTTGGGATCGGGGTGTGAGTTGAGAGCTGGTAAAATTTCCCGGGTTGATAAAAAAAGATCTGTAGCAGGTCCGGAGACATAGGCAACATTGGCCGAACTCCGTTAACAATTTTGTGTGTGCTCTTTTCCCGCTCCCATAAATTCTGGTTTACCGCAAAATTTGACCGTACATTTCTTGACAACTGGTATCAGAGCTTGAGTTACGGTGATCGGTCAAATTTTTTGCAGAGTTACTATTCAAATTGAAGATTATCCGTACAAAAAGAAGCTTCATCAACCGCTGAGCAAGAAGCCTGAGAAGATGGGTCAGGATGAGTGGGAGCTCCTTGACAGACAAGTTCTGGGTGTTATAAGGTTGACACTGTGGAAAAACGGTTGCTCACAATGTTGCGAAGGAGAAGATCACAAAAGGACTTGATATCTTGCATATTTCCATTGTCTTATCCATTCACCCATGTGCATTTTGATCATATAGACTAGGATTTAGCCATATTTAGGTTGCATTTTGCATACATGGGTCCTTATCAGGTATTGGAGTACCACATGGAGTTCTTGGAGACATTTGAGTGCATTTGGAGCTCAAAAGAGGTGATAAAGGTGATCATTGGACGAGCAGTGCATGGGAGCGACCTGACCGGAGCGACACCGTGAAGTCGCTGTGACACCTTTTCAGAGCGACGTGACCGGAGCGACACAGCGAGGTCGCTCGCGTCTCCATCACCCGGAGCGACGTGACCGGAGCGACTCGGCTAAGTCGCTCACGTCTCCATCACCCGGAGCGACGTCTCGCAGCGACCACGCAAGGTCGCTCGCGTCCCCATCACCCGGAGCGACGTGACCGGAGCGACTCGGCTAAGTCGCTCACGTCTCCATCACCCGGAGCGACGTCTCGCAGCGACCACGCGAGGTTGCTCGCGTCTCCAT
>NC_027748.1:10449581-10450838 GCF_000695525.1 Brassica oleracea var. oleracea
AGCTGCAAAGAAGAAGGAGATGGAGGGCATGATGATTCTCACTCATGAGTGCAGTGCCATCATCCAGAGGCTTGTTGTTCCAAAGAAGCTAGAAGATCCAGGATGCTTCACATTACCTTGTGCTCTTGGACCTATGGTATTTGATAGATGTCTCTGCGATTTGGGAGCTAGTGTCAGCTTGATGCCTTTATCTGTTGCTAAGAAGCTTGGTTTCACTCAGTACAAGAAGTGTAGACTGTCTCTAGTATTGGCTGATCGTTCAGTGAAGTACCCTGTGGGTATCTTGGAGGACCTCCCCGTTATGGTTGGAAAATATGAGATCCCTACAGACTTTGTGGTGCTTGAGATGGGTGAGGAAGCTGCAGATCCTTTAATCCTTGGAAGACCTTTCTTAGCTACAGCAGGAGCAATTGTTAATGTGAAAGAGGGCAAGATTGATCTCCACTTGGGTAAAGGGCATGTTCTTCACTTTGACATCAAGGAGGTAATGAAGAAACCAACAGTTCAAAGGCAAGTTTTCTACATTGAAGAGATGGATGCCCTTGCTGATGAACTCCTTGAAGAGTTGTCACTAGAAGACCCTCTACAGCATGCTTTGACGATAGAGAGGCCAGCTGAAGTGATTCAGAACCTTGAGAGTGCTGCCTATGGGATGATGTTGGATTCACACAGAGGATTTGGTAGTAAGGGTCAGTATGAGGAGCTGCCTCAAATTGTCCATCAGGAAGCCTCGGTCATTCAACAAAGGGGCACCCAGCAAGACGACTGGAGCGAGCTTAAGGCGCTTAAAGTGGAGCTTAAACCTCTCCCCAATGGTGTAAGGTATGCATTTCTGGGTCCTAATGGAACTTATCCAGTCATTGTGAGTAGTGAACTTACTGAAACTGAGCTATCTGAACTTTTGAAAACACTTAAAAGATTTAGAAAAGCAATAGGTTACTCACTTGATGACATCAAGGGAATATCACCCTCTTTGTGTATGCATAGGATACATCTTGAGGATGAATCAATGACTTCTATCGAGCATCAAAGAAGGTTAAATCCTAACCTGAAGAATGTTGTAAAGAAGGAGATTCTTAAACTCTTAGATGCTGGTGTTATCTACCCTATCTCAGATTCTAAATGGGTATCTCCTGTGCATGCTGTGCCAAAAAAGAGTGGTATAACTGTGATTAAAAATGATAAGGATGAATTGATACCAACAAGAACGGTCACTGGGCATAGGATGTGTATTGATTACCGCAAACTGAACTCTGC
>NC_027748.1:10450938-10452164 GCF_000695525.1 Brassica oleracea var. oleracea
AAAGGGCTAGCAAAGTTGTTTAGAGCTAAGATTTGTTTAGAAGTTAAAGAGAATCCTTTATAGATTTCAAAGAAAAAGAGTACCATGTGCAAAGTGTTCTTGGGGTCTTTTGGTGAGAAATGGGAGTTGGGTTTGACATTATGAAGTGATTGTGTAACTTGTATGTTTGGGAAAAGGGGAGAACAATGGAGATTGAGCATTGTATGCATGAGTTGGTCCCTTTCTTAGATATATTATGTGCAATGTCAAGGTTACTTGTTTTGAGAGTAAACCACTTTAAAAGATCATGGATTTCGAACCTCTTGACCCACTTGAATAAAAGCCTTCTTTTACTCAACCCAATGATTTGGACCAATTGACCATTTGCAAGAATTCACTTGATGTTTTATGCTTAATGAATGTGAGAGTTGGTTGATTTGAATGTGTGGATGCTTGATGATGAGTATAAGGGCAAAAAGAGTTGAGATAGACCTAGAGAAGCTTGAGTGTAATAAGAGAGTGTGCTCATGTGAGATTAGATGTTGAATCGAGTGCTAGTTGTGTTTCTTTTGGCTATGAGCTCCCACCTTCAAACCTCTCTCCCTATGAGTTCTAGAAAGTTCACTTGTGGACAAGTAAAAGAACAAGTTTGGGGGAGTTGATATCTTGCATATTTCCATTGTCTTATTCATTCACCCATGTGCATTTTGATCATATAGACTAGGATTTAGCCATGTTTAGGTTGTATTTTGCATACATGGGTCCTTATCAGGTATTGGAGTACCATATGGAGTTCTTGGAGACATTTGGGTGCATTTGGAGCTCAAAAGAGGTGAAAAAGGTGATCATTGGACGAGCAGTGCATGGGAGCGACCTCACCGAAGCGACACCGTGAAGTCGCTGTGACACCCTTTCAGAGCGACTTGACCGGAGCGACACAGCGAGGTCGCTCGCGTCTCCATCACCCGGAGCGACGTGACCGGAGCGACTCGGCTAAATCGCTCGCGTCTCCATCACCCGGAGCGACGTCTCGCAGCGACCACGCGAGGTTGCTCGCGTCTCCATCACCCGGAGCGACGTGACCGGAGCGACCCCTCCAGGTCGCCCCCGAAGCCTGGAGCGACCTCTCGGAGCGACTACTGGAGGTCGTTGCGCGCCTTCTGTTTGCTCGAATTTATTTCTACTCAAGGGTCTTTTGGTCATTTCATTATGCACGTTTTTACTTCTGAAAACCTATGTTTTAAGTA
>NC_027748.1:10452533-10465258 GCF_000695525.1 Brassica oleracea var. oleracea
TTTCCTTAGTTAAGAAAGTCAACTCATTTACCGTTTTTATTATTCTGAAACAGCATTAGTAATAATCATTAGTTTAGAAAACCTTTTTAATCATCAGTTGCGCTTAGATTAAGTAAGTACTTGCATTCTCAGTGCTTGAAATCCCTTGGAATTGGTTCGACAATCATTTATACTACAACATTTGTCTTAGGAGCCTTGAAAACTCTTAACATCAGGACTCATGAAAGTTCTCTCAGATATGTATGAGAAACCTTCGGCAAACAATAAGGTGTTTCTCATGAAGAAACTCTTTCATTTGAAGATGGAAGAAGGTGGCCTGGTTGCCGCACATGTGAACGAGTTCAACACGATTGTCAACCAACTGTCATCAGTTGAAATCGAGTTTGAAGATGAAGTGCGAACACTGATTTTGTTGGCATCTCTGCCAAATAGTTGGGAGCCAATGAGAACAGCGGTTAGTAATTCTGTGGGTACTCAAAAGCTCAAATTCAATGATGTCAGAGATCGTATCCTTGGTGAGGAAGTTCGAAGGATAGACTCTGGGGAGGCATCAACGAGCTCTGCTTTCAACGTGGAAAACAGAGGGAGAAACCCAAATAGAAATAACCAGAGTAATGGCAGATCGAAGTCAAGGAATGGACGAGGTCAGTCCAAATTCAGACAGCCTGCAGAGTGCTGGAATTGTGGAAAGACATGTCACATTAAGAAGAATTACCGAGCACCACCGAAGAAGGAAGACAACACTAGAGGCGGAGCCAATGTAGTGACACGTGAAATCGCTGATGCATTGGTAGTGTCTGTTGATTCCCCGAGGAAAATTGAAGCTCGTGATGCAACGGCAAAAATTGAAGCTCGTGATGCAACTGCAAATACCACCAAAGCGTCAATCTCCTATGTCGATAGCCCAGTTGATTCATGGGTGCTTGACTCCGGAGCGTCGTTCCACACCACACCGCACCATAACATTATGGAGAATTATGTTGCGGGAAATTACGGAAAGGTATATCTTACTGATGGATTACCTTTGGACATAGTTTGTATTGGAGATATAAACTTGAAGATGTCAGACGGACGTGTGTGGAAGATTACGAAGGTCAGACATGTGCCCAAGTTGATGTGAAATCTGATCTCAGTAGGTCAACTTGATGATACGGGGCACGATGTTAATTTTGGTGGTGGAGCCTGGAGAGTCAAGAAAGGTTCCATGGTGGTGGCTAGAGGTCATAAAAGAGGCACTCTTTATATGACGACGAGTTATCAAGACACTGTTGATGTTGTCGAGAATGCCAAACATACCAAGTTGTGGCATTGTAGGTTGGGACACATGAGTGAGAAGGGATGAAACTCATGGTGGAAAATGACGCTCTTCCGGATCTGAAAACGGTGGATCATCAGATGTGTGAAAGTTGCATCCTTGCGAAACAGAAACGAGTTAGTTTCTCTAAAGGAGGAAGAGAGCCAAAATCTGAGAAGTTAGAGCTGGTGCACACTGACGTGTGGGGACCCGCTCCTGTTGCATCACTGGGAGGTTCGTACTACTATGTGACCTTTATTGATGACTCCACAAGAAAAGTGTGGGTTTACTTCATGAAGAACAAGCATGAAGTGTTTTCGGTTTTCAAAATTTGGAAAGCCATGGTTGAGATTGAGACGAATCTCAAGTTGAAGTGTTTAAGGTCTGATAATGGTGGAGAGTACATCAGCGACGAGTTCAAGAGATATTACGCTGATAATGAGATCAAGATGGAGAAAAATATTCCTGGAACGCTTCAACAGAATGGAATAGCGGAAAGGATGAACCGAACCTTGAATGAGCGTGCAAGGAGCATGAGATTGCACTGTGGATTGCCAAAGACGTTTTGGGCAGATGCAATCAATACCGCAGCCTTCTTAATAAACAGAGGACCGTCTGTACCATTGGGATTTAAGATCCCTGAAGAAGTTTGGAGCGGAAAGAAAGTAAACCTTTCTTATCTAAAGATGTTTGGATGCTTAGCATGTTCATATTGATGATGCTGCAAGAAGTAAACTAATCTAAGAAGTGTTACTTCATCGGTTATGGTAACGCGGAGTTTGGTTACCGGTTTTGGGATGATGAAAATCGAAAGATCATCCGCAGCAAGAATGTTATGTTCAACGAAGAAATGTTGTACAAGGATAAGCTAAGAGAAGGCTCGGAGAGGAAAGAGCCTGAAGCTGTTGACTTAGAAGATATCCTGACACCGGAGTTGCCATAGGACACCACAACAGCAGAAGAAATCTCTCAAGACGAGAGTGGTGAAGCTGAAGAAAATGATGATTCTGAAGTGGCCCCACATACACCAGTCACGGAGTTACGACGGTCAAGCAGAATCATCAGAAAACCTGTAAGATTTTATCCGTCGCTCAACTACATTCTGCTCACAGACAGAGGCGAGCCTGAATGTTATGAGGAAGCTATGCAAGTTGATGAGTCGATCAAGTGGGAGCTTGCAATGAACGACGAGATGGACTCGTTGTTATCCAATCACACGTGGGAGTTAGCAGATTTGCCTAAGGAGAAAAAGTCATTGCATAACAAGTGGGTCTACCGAATAAAAGGAGAACCTTAAGGAGTTTGTACGGCTTAAAACAAGCTCCAAGACAGTGGTATAAACGGTTCGACAACTTTATTAAAGGCGTTGGTTTCTTGAGGTGTGAAGCTGACCACTGTTGTTACTTCAAGACGCTTGAAGAGTCCTACTTGATATTGCTCCTATATGTCGATGACATGCTGATAGAAGGAGTAGACTTGCACGAGATCAATAGCTTGAAGATGAAACTCTCAGAAGAGTTTGTGATGAAAGACCTTGGAGAAGCAAGACAGATTCTAGGGATGAGAATCAGTAGAAGCAAGGAATGTTTAAGCTATCACAAGAGGAGTATGTGAATAAAGTCCTCAAGAGGTTTAACATGGATGACGCGAAGCCAGTTAGTACTCCCCTGGCAAGTCACTTTCGGTTATCCAGAGAACAGTCTCCAAAGACGGAAGACGAGATGGAATATATGGATAAAATTCTATATGCTTCTGCTATTGGCAGCTTCATGTACGCGATGATATGTACAAGGCCAGACATTGCACATGCAGTGGGAGTCGTTAGCAGATTTATGAGCAACCCAGAAAATAAACATTGGGAAGCCGTTAAGTGGATTTTCAGATACCTGAAAGGAAATCCAAGTTTATCGCTATGTTTCACGAAGTCTAAACGGGATTGCAGGGATATGTTGATGCTGACAATGGAGGTGATATTGACAGCACGAAGAACACAACCGGGTATGTCTACACCTTTGGCGGTACTGCAATTTGTTGGGTTTCAAAGTTGCAGAAAATTGTATATCTCTATCAAGTTGTGAAGCTGAGTATGTTGCGGTAACGGAGGCAACAAAAGAGATGATATGGCTACAGTCTTTTCTAGAAGAGCTAGGCCATGACCAGGGGAAAATGTGTTATACTGTGATAGTAAAAGTGCCATCGATTTGACAAAGAATCCGGTTTACCATGCTCGGACGAAGCACATACATCGTCGGTATCATTTCATCAGATCGGCATTGGAAGATGAAATGTTGGTGCTTGAGAAGATCCCAGGAAGCAAGAATCCGGCAGACATGTTGACGAAGGCCGTGCCGTATGATAAGCTGAGGTTGTGTGCAACCTCAGTTGGCTTGTTGGAGTAACAAGCTGAGAAGACCTGCTACATTGATCAAGGTGTGAAGGCAGATTGAAATCAGTCTTCAAGTGGAAGATTGTTAAATCACGTTGTGATGATGGTCGGTATGGACGGTGACGTTAGGCGGCTGAAATTGTTGACGTTGGTTTTGTCAGAGATTATGAGCTCACAAAACACCTTTCTTCCTGCTTATAAAAGGAGAGTTATGGTGAACCATTTCATTCATCCCAAAGCAAGAAAACACAGAGAGAACGAAGAAAGAAAAGAAGAGAAGAAAAAAAATTCTCACAAAAAATCTTCTTTAAGAAATTAGGAGTAATTTTTGAGTGTATTTGAGATCGGGGTGTGAGTTGAGAGCTTGTAAAAATTTCCCGGGTTGGTAATAAAAGATCTGTAGCAGGTCCAGGGATGTAGGCAACATTGGCCGAACTCCGTTAACAATTTTGTATGTGTGCTCTTTTCCCGCTCCCATAAATTCTGGTTTACCGCAAAATTTGACCGCACATTTCCTAACACCAAGTTACTTCACTAGGTTTCATTATTATACTCGGTTTATGAAAGAATATGTATATATTAAACATTAGCCTGCCCATCAACGAGGACTAACACACGTAATCGATACATCATTTACAGAACAAGCAATGGACATGCAAGTGGACGGACCAGGCTGAAAGCTCTCAGATAATGGGATATTCTCTGATCTGACTCTAAAGAAAAACCCAGGAGCTTGGGGCACAGGCAGTGTAATTGAAGTATTAGTGAGCATCTGAAATATTGTGAACATGCTTGGACGATCTGTTGGTTTTTCTTGAACGCATAATAACCCAATATGAACGCATCTGATGACTTCATACTTATCATAGTTAACTCCTATGACCGGATCTACAAGTTCCATCAATGAATCATTGTTCCAAAGCCTCCATACCTGTTTATTCGTTTCCCAAGAAACTAGTGTTCAGCGCAACAATCATTACTATATATGAAGTAGCAAATTGTGAGATATGTGGAAATTTACTAACATATGTAACCAAGTTGCCTGTTGAACCATCTATCTCGTGGAAGCTACTATTCTTTTTGCCACCAATAATCTCCAGAATCAATACTCCAAAACTATACACATCTGACTTCGTTGAGAACTGCCCATTCGCTACATATTCGGGTGGCATGTAACCGCTGCAAAATACATAGTATATAACTTTCTGTTTTATCAACAGCAATAGAGAATGCATATTATAACTAAAAGGACAATTACTTACAATGTTCCAACAACTCTTCTTGTGTTATCTTCGGTTTGGTCCATTTTGAAATTCCTAGCCATACCAAAATCCGCAATTTTTGGGTTCATATCCGCATCTAAGAGAATATTGCTGGCTTTGAGATCACGGTGTATGATTGTCAGCCGCGAATCTTGATGAAGATACAAAATCCCTCGAGTTATCCCTCCAATGATCTTGTATCGTCTTGTCCAATCCAATTGGCTCCTCTTTGTGGAGTCTGCACATCTCAGCAGTCGACCCGTCTATGAGATCAAGAACTAATGTATCAGATAACTAAATCCTATCATATGTTTGTTTTTCTTACCACCAAAGAGGAAGTAGTTAAGACTCTTGATGGGCAAAAACTCATAGACTAATATCTTCTCGTCTCCTTGGACACAAAACCCAAGAAGCCTAACAAGATTTCTATGTTGAAGTTTAGCTACAAGAAGCACCTCATTCTTGAATTCTCTTTCACCTTGTCCTGAAGTTTTAGATAGTCTTTTCACAGCAATCTCTGTTCCATTTAGAAACGTTCCCTGCACGTTACACAATTCATCAGTATATATTTATTTGCTTTCTCATCAAGTTTCTAACACAAAGTAGTTAAATACTTGAGACAAACACTATACCTTGTAAACTTCACCAAACCCACCATGACCAAGCTTGTTAGTACTATGAAAATTACTTGTTGCAGCTTCGATAGCTTCATAATCAAATTGAAGTGAACCTGAAGTTGTAATATCATCCCCAGCTGCAAAAAGAATTTACACAGGGTATTACATAACCGGAGAGTTTCCAAGGGTCACTATATTTCTACATCAACTTCGTATCTCTTTACCATTATCTGGCGGTGCAGTATTGTAAGTCTTATTTAATCTCTTTGCAGTAGAGAAATAACCGTCTGAGAAGAACATATAAAGATTTATAAGAACTTATTGAATCTATAAGTATTGAACCAAAACACGAGTAAACTCACTTTCAGTAGTAAATGCTTTGTACGATTTTCTCCTCCTCCAAATTCCAAATCCTAGAGAAAGCAATAAGATAGGAACAATGACAATTGCCACAATAGTTCCTGTAGAAACACCTTTGCCATCTGCACGAACCCACATCACCATTGATTGGGATTAACGGAACAAAAAAAAACTTCATTCATGGTTTTCTTTTTAACCTACGAACAACAAAGATTAATGATACATGATCTTACCCTTTTCACGACGAGGACTGTTATCGAAAAGTTCCAAGAACGGAAAAAACTCCCATCGAACGAAACAACTCGGCCTCGAAATAATACCTCCTTGTCTCCCAGAGCAACATGATCTATACTCGATCACATTTTCTTCTAGACACTTGGTGCAGTTTTCAATAGATAAGTCTCTACTGCATTGCACAAACCCGTATATATTGGTGTTGGAAGACTCGAGTGTTTGTGTTCCGGCTGCGTAGTACAAAGAAGGAACATCGTCTATTAAACCAATCATCAAAGCCTCCAATGTCGTATCGAAGTCCGTAGCGTTAGGTTGAAAATCTCTTGTATTGTATCCATCCCGTATAATTTCCAAATCGGCGATCCGTAAAACGAGCGGTTTGAGTAGCGTACAAGACAAAGTGCAGTTCTATAAATCCTCCAGTCTATAGCTTCTATCTGAGTAGTACAATTCTGCACCAAACCATTAGAGGCAGCCATGATACAATCAAAACAAGATCGTTCTTCAGTACCTGGGACACACATCCCTAAACCGTATACTCTGTTCGGATCTTGTCCGGTAGCCGACGTGGTATAGAAGCCATCGTTGGCTGTGACGTTAGAAGGAAGGGAGGAGAGCATGACTCGGCGGTTTACGTCGTAAGTTCCATTGGGTGGGAAGAAACCAGATCTGTTAAAGCAAGTATTTGCGTAGACAGAGTTTATGAGCACAAACCAGAAGGATACTAATAAGTTGACCATTTTTTTTCTTTCATATAATTGTGTTTGAATGTCTTAAAATGAAACCTCGAGTCTTGAAGATATAATTTTTCAGGCATGGATTTTCAACTTTGATTTCAATCTCTTTGTGCTGTACAAAACTGAAAAAATCTTCATTGAATTTCCTCAAGTTGACTTTGTTGAACAGTTGAAGGCTCTGTTATCACCGTGACTAGGTCTTATTGTTTGATTCGTTAACCACCTTGAGTTAAACCAAAGTCATTAATTTGGTCAATTAATTATGGTTACACAGTTACCGGTCCAGATGAAATAAGTAGGCATCCTGAGGGTAATCTCACTCTTTTCATTTATATTCGGCACATAACCAAATCTTGTCGCAGCCTAGTATGCTATACTGAAAAGAAAAGAGATTATACAAAACCTTTGTAAAGAACATCAAACTATACAATCGGGGTTTTAGGCTAGTGGAAGCGGGAGGTTGGTCCTGTTGTGTGTCGTGTCTCTGGTATTAACAAATGTTGGTTCCGGTTCTTTTTTGTATACGAATTTATGAAAACCCCTTAGTGGTCAAGGAGTGTAGAAAAAACAAAGAATATGTTAGAAACCTGGACTTCACTTTTGAGAGAGCAAACGTTTTAGCACGTGAACCCTAGAATTGTTTGATAAAAATTGAAAAGAACTTTTTTTTTTGGAATTACAGATGTAGGTTCTCATGGTCCAGTCCGAACGGTAAGGGCAGCGACGCTGCTCCTGTACGTTAACGCATGGGATGAGACTGTAACATCCGGTTTGTGGTACATGGAAAAGTTTTTAAAAAATTGATTTTGCTATCTATATCTTCACTTAATTTTTTCCGTCACACATCCGTTTATAACTCTAGAGTTATCAGACCAAAACACGGAGAAATATCATGTGGTGATTGCAGGGTCTGTAAACATGACTTTCGTGCTTCCAAAAAATTAACATACCGTCCATCGGACGGGATGGACTCACGGGCTGAGAGAGCGCGTGTGAGAGGTCCATTAGCCATGGCGGTTGAGACGTTATAAATAATATTGGAGCTGAACCCAGACGAGTGTAGAATCAGTGAGGGCTCACACTAATATGGGTAACGATTTTAGGCGCAACGGAAAACGTTGCGTTCTTTGAGAATGAGTGAATTATAGTATCTCGGTTTGTGGTATATGGAAAGGATTAAGAGAATTGATTTGGCTACCTATCTCACCAAAGTGCATTTACTTTTTCCGTCACACATTCGTTTAAAACTCTAGAGTAAAGCATGCTTGCGCAGGAGTAGTGGAAGGATATGTTATAGGGAAGTGATTCATGAAATCGTGCGAGTGAGGCCAAAACACATAAAAAGTTATGTGGTGATTGCAGGATCCGTAAGTATGACTTTCGAACCTTCAAAATATTAACACACCGCTCGTCGCAAGAAATGGAGTCCATGGGCCGAGAGAGCAGACGTTGGAGGTCCATTAGCCGTGGGTGGTTGAAGCGTTACAGAGACGTTCGCCGAGACTTTCTTTGTGAAAAATGCTCATATTAATCTGTACACATACCCTTTAACGTTTTGCAACCACCAAATATTTCATATCGCCCCCCCCCCCCCCCCAAAACGTGTTCGTTCGATTTTTTTGGAGAGAAATCGCTTCCTTTTTTATTGTCAAATTGTGTCTTGTTCACAAAGAAGACAAGGAAATCTACATAAAGGATGCCTACTTTTTAAAATAAAATAAGGAAGTTAATATATGATTTTTTATGGATTAGTATGTGGTATCTCAAGCTAATGGAATAACCCAAAGTAATTCAGACTAATTTTTAAAGAGAAAGAATGGTAGTGAAGTACTTTCCACAACATAGGAGGAGGTGAGAGTTGTGCGCCGACAACATGGCCTTACTAGTTTTTGATGGCTCAAATCTGGACGCCGGAGTGGATTTCCCCCTACATTGGATGCCAAATTTGCAAACCGTTGTGAGAGAAGGTATGTTTGCGGTGGTTGACGGTATGGATCTTCCGGTGGTCTTTTCATACAGAGATTAACAGATCTGAAGAGCGGAGGAGGCCAGACATGGAGGATGGAAAGGATTGAGCAGGAAAGAGAGGTGTCGCCGGTGGACGCTTGTCCTCTCAAACTTTGTAGAAACAGATTTGGTCGAGTGGATTCCCACCTACATTGGTCGCCGGATTAACATAAGTTGTTGAGAAGAGGTTTGGTTGCGGTGGTTGAAAGTGAGGGTCTTCAGACGATTGATGTGCTTACGAAAAGATGGAAGGCGATGTTGGGAAGGATCTTCTAGCCGGAGAAGCACGTAGGTGGGGAAGTTGAGATATATAGATCCAGGGGTTTGACAGACAGATCTGAAACATAGTGGAGACGGGGTGGCAAAGGTAATACAACAAGCACCAAAAGCAACTAGCGTCACTATCTGGGATTCTCCAGAGAACAACATAGTCGAAGAATCCTTCAACCTAGAGAGGACCACCGGAGCTCCAATGGACAGAAACTTTGGACTTGAACAGAGGAACATAGAGCGAAAAGGTTGGTAGAGGCGACGCCGGCGAGCCATGGTTTCATCTAAGAACATCCTCGATAGTCGGAACTGGCAGGTACTATTAGGGTGAACTTTTTACTTTGGATTTCCTTATTATGATTTAGATATATATGTATATATATAATATGTTATAAAACTGATTTTAGATAAAATTTGCATTTGTAAATATAATTTATAGAAATCTTCTCCTACACAATAATAGGAAACTAGGTGTCTTCTTGCTCCATGTGCAGTAAAAAATTTAAAATATTTTTTTAACAGATAAATATAAATTATATTTTAAAATAAAATTTTATTAATATTGTAAATTTTCTTTTTCGTATCAATATTTTAATATAAATTTGATTTAATTAAACATAAAAATTATATTTAAGAATATGCATGTATATATTTGAAATTATAATCTTAGATAGATTTTTCTATCTATTTATTTTAATTAAATATATTAAATAAATTTGTAAAAGTGCATAATTACCAAAAATTAAAATTAAAAAATATTTATAAAATTTGTAGATATATAAAAAAATAATGATTTTACGATTAAATTTTTATAATTTTCTAAAAAAAATTGTATACATTTTTGGAAATTTTTGTAATAAAATTGTATAATTTAAAAAATATATAATTAAATTATATTTCGAAATTAATAATGCCATATTTGAATATATTTATTTAATAATGATTTATGAGTTATTCCCATATCCAAAAAAAAATTCTAAAAATATAAATTGACATAAATGTAATATATGAGTTATTACTGTATTTTAAAAAGTTCATCAAAAATATAAATTAACATTAAATGCAATTATCCATGACGTATTAAGCTATAAGACATGTCATCAATTTCAGTAGCCTTGTCATATTTATTTTGTAAAATTGATTGTATAAAGAACATGTGTCAAAATCACTTATCAAATATAGTCTAGGTATATTTTAGAGCATTTTCTCTATTTTTCATTCTAACAGCATCTTCTACCTATTGCTATTTTCATCTGTATAATAGCATTTACAGGTAAAATGGATCCAAACCCATTTAAAGATTGTTATTATAGAGTTATCTCTATTTTAGAGATGAAAATAACCAATTACATTGGAGATGGTCGAAATTTGGAATATAAATTCTCTAACATATTCCTATATATCGTATAGATTCCCACGGATGAGAAACACAACTCAAGCAAGCCCAGCTATGTCTTCTCCCACCACTTTCGTCATCCTTTTCCTTTTCTCGTTTCTCACTAGCTTCAGAGCTTCTGCTCAAGATCCTACTTACGTATACCATTCTGTCCAAACACAACGACTTTCTCCAGAAACAGCACTTACTTCACCAATCTCAGAACCCTTCTCTCTCTTCCCGCAACGCCTCTTACTCTACCGGATAAGCGCCACATCGGGACGAGCCCCCGACAGAGTCACCGGACTTTTCCTCTGCTGCGGAGATATCAAGCAGGAAGATTGCCGTAGCTGCGTGTGCCGTAAATGCAACCTTATATCGGTGTCCGAACGAGGGAGAGATGACTCTCTATTAGGAAGAGTGTATGCTAAGGTACTCTAACGGGAATATTCTCTCGACCCTGAACACCAATGGAGAATTTATCATGTCTAACACCAGTAATGTTACAAGGAACCAGATTGAGTTCAAAGATCTGGTCTTGTCCGCAATGAACCAAACCGCCACCATGGCATCGAACAGTTCTCAAAAATTCGATGCAAGAAAGGCCTACTTCAATGCGTTCCAGGATTTGTACGCACTGGTTCAGTGCACTCCTGATCTGACTAGCCAAGAATGTTTCCACTGTCTAAATTGGACCATCAATCGATTGCCCATTCATAGAGTCGCGGGAAGAATTTTTGTTCCGAGCTGTAATTCAAGATTTGAGCTTTACTCGTTTTACAATGAATCCGCTGTTCCAACAAGTCAACAGCAACTCGATTCAGCTCCTCCTCCACCGCCGCAAATTTCAATTCCTTCACCACTTCCGGGTCCGGACATTCTCTATTCCTTTGATTAGCTAAAACAACAGTTAAGATGTCGTGACTGCATACAGATAGTTATATCAATACTACAGGAGGAGGCGGAAACTCCACTGTCGTAATCATCGCTGTTGTTGTTCCGATCAGTGTTATTTTTCTGCTTCTGGTAGCTGTTTATACTTTCCGGGCTAAGAGAGAAAAGACAGTTTATGAGACGGAACCACTAGCTGGTAAAGGTTCTTGTACTCCAGTGACAAAGCTACCTTCTCAGTTCGAATGAAAATATCTTTCTGTGTGTTTCCCCCTTAATTAAGCTGTTGAAGTTGTTTCTACAGATGGGGAAGATATTACAACCGCAGGCTCACTTCAGTTTGATTTTAAAGCAATCAAGGCAGCAACCGATAAGTTTTCCGAAGGCAACAAACTCGGTCAAGGTGGTTTTGGCCAAGTCTACAAGGTATTATTAACCCACTACATACGTATTCCTTTATATTCCAAAACTAGAACTAGTTGAAAATAGGTTCTAGTGCATGAGAAGGCTCATTACTTCTTATGGGCCCATTAGAATTTCTTGAGTGGATCTCTTTGGTGAGCAATTTCCCTTTATGTTATGCATGCTATATAAGTATAATGAGACTCTCTAGAGACTTGTTTAACTCATGGTTAGGATGCATGGTGACCTCTCCCATAGGCTCCGCTAGGCTGGTTTCCATGTTTTCATCATCAAGTGGCTTGATAAAGCAAATCTTTGGTCAATACAATGTTTTTTTTCATCCATAGTTGACGACATAATAGACAGACGAAGATTGACACTAACAGATTTTAAGTTAGGGGATATTCATTAAAAATAAAGAGGAGTTTTCTTACGACTGATCTTCAGTTGAGAAGATATACTATTAAAACATGTATTTTTCCTTTAGCCAAAATGCAGCATTTTCATTTAACAATTTCCATCCTTATTTGACGACAGACTAGACAGAGGGAGATTGACTTAACGAATTTCACGTTGAAAAGTTTATTTGTTAGAAAGATAGTTAATGAGTTTAATTTCTTACAATTTATCTTTAGTTGATATGTGTTAGTATTAATCACAATACTAACAGGAGAATAAGGTGAATGGTGAGAGTATCCACGCCAGTTAAAAAAATCAGCCTATCAGAAGGCTTTGTTTCGCCATGTCATGCAAGATTCAGTCGACTAAGTTTGGTCATGGGCCATCCGTGTGTTCTTAAAAAAATTCACTATGACCCATATCAAGCCCATATCTCTTCGTCTAGCGTTAACCTAATTTTCTCCAAAGCAATTGATCGCCCCCACCCCCAC
>NC_027748.1:10465314-10480716 GCF_000695525.1 Brassica oleracea var. oleracea
GACCCTTCCACTTCATCGTCATCGTTTCAACTCTCCTGTGAATCACCGTTACTCAAAACCCTCTTTAAATATGTACAATCTCATATATTGCCAGTAATATCTTTCTCTGCCGTTTAGTTCATCGTCAATGATCTTTTCGTTTGAAGACTCCGGCCCATTCGCATCCCTCCCACTGCTTTCTTCTATTACGTATACCCAGGTGTGTGTGTCTGAGTCTTTCTTCTCTATTCATCTTATTAGTTTATAAGATTTCAGACATGATCTTGAAATTCATCGATTTATGTTACATGTTTTTTTACAGTTAACGTCATCATGGAATATGTTCTGATTTCAGGCAAAATGTCTGTTATCTTCAGATTTCTCTTCTGCTTTGTCTTTCCCGCCCTGTTATACAAGAAAGCATATCAAAACACAAACCATGAGAAGTCATATTATGAACTTTGGCAACAACATTCTGGTGGGTTGTTTTTATATAATTAGTGTAACAATATTTGGTTTGTAACAAAATTAGATTTTGAAAAATGATTGGTTGATATATGAAGGTGATGTGTGATGCTTACATGCCGGCTGGGAATCCAATTCCGACCAACAAGAGGCACAACGCTGCTAAGATCTTCAGCAGCTCCAAAGTTGCCTCTGAGGAGCCTTGGTACTATCTTCTTCCTCAGCTGTATATTAATCTCTCTTCAGATCAATCATTTATACATATACTCTTTGTTTGTGATTCAATAGGTATGGGATTGAGCAAGAATACACATTGATGCAAAAGGGTGTGAACTGGAAATTAATCATCGTAAGCATTATGTCTTCATCCAATATCATTCAAACAACAATACTGATTTCATTTTTGTTGACATCTCTTTTGTTTGGTTACAGGGTTCTTCCATTAGATAATGTATGCCGACAATGTTCTGGCCAGTTTAAATAAAGCTTTGAAGAGGTGTGGTGCATAACTGACATCTTAGTCTCTTTAATTTCTATGTTTTTTACTTTTCAGTTTATCGTTTTTGATCCAACTTAACCTTAGGTTATATATGTTATCCTAAAACTATTTACAGTGATCTTTCAATGATAAATCTTCACCTGAGTGTAGATTTATGGCGGGCACCTTTAAAACACACATATTTATACTCTTTCTTTTTTGGCCAAACACAGATTTATACTCTTTATAATTCATAATTACTGACTACCTTTGGTTTTTGACCTGATCTTCAGAAAATAATACACTCTTTATAAATTATAGTTTCAGATCCAAACTGCAGCTCAGAGTTTTAAGCGTAACAAGCTGGTTAGCAGAACAATTCAGACAAAGAACTCAGGTGTCTGGAGATGACACAAAGGTCATGATGGAATTGAAGTATGGTAAAGTGGAAGCAAACTTGAATCCCTAAAGGGAGCTAAAGAGGCTGAAACAGATGTTTGAGACTCGAAAGAAGAATTGTGGAAGGAGACAAAAGGAAATGAAAACGATACTGAGCAAAGAGAAACAACTTTGGACAAGGTGAAGCGTAAGTGGTGGGAGAGGTTAAGGAGTACCAGATTTTGATGGTCTGTTTCTTTTCTTGAGACTCACGTCTCTTTTTAACACTTTTGGTGTTAATAAGATTTTGGTTTAAAAATGAGTCATATTTCTCATGTCCATCCAAATCTACCGGCAGATTTTGTTAATATTTTATATTAAACATGTATTTCAATATCAATTTGTCAAAGGTTCCAAAATCATGTGGACAGACCAGTGTTGTGTACTGTTCTTTTCGTTATTTAGAAAAAAGGTCATGGATCTTGAAATCAGAAAGATTAATTTTAAGACTTCTCAAACATCATATTTAGAAATTCAATTTCATTAAAAAAAAATAAATCTTTAGTATATAAGCTTACATAAATTTCTAGAATTAAACATATATAACACTGCATGCAATGTTCTTGATAACATAAATGCTTTAACATTCAAATAAAATTATATACAATCAAAATAAATGAATATATAAATATATATTTCTAATAAATAAATATCAACACATTGTTTTGAATAGTTATGATTTGTCAGTTACGAAAATTGCAAAACCTTCCAAATTCTATTTAAAATAAATATTTTCAAAATTTTCTCAAATAAAATGCTCCGTGTTCTTCTTTTTTTTCGAAACACAAATAAAATGCTCTGTGTTCATATCAGACCTGGGCATTTCGGGTATCGGTTCGGTTCGGTTCGGGTATTTCGGGTTTCGGGTAGTTCGGATAGGGGCTAGGGAATCCATTTAGTACTTAACCTATTTTCGGTTCGGTTTGGTTCGAATAGTTTTGGGTTCGGTTCGGTTCGGATAGTAAAACTAGAAACCGAAAAATATTCAGAAAAATTGGTTCTCATTTGGTTCCGGTTCGGATTCAGGTAATTCAGGTAATTTGGATAAAATATTTGTTATTTAGGGTAAAATATCAAATAATTAGGATGATTTAGATACAAAAATTTGAATATTTTGGATTATTTTGGATATTTCAGATAAAACTATCCGGATAGTTTCAGATACTTTCGGGTAGTTTGAGTACTTTATAATAATTTAGTTATCTTCAACTATTTTTAGATACTTTTAATATAATTTTAAATTAAAAATATATATTTAGTGATGTTATATGTATATATAATTAATATTTTTATATATTCGGGTACCCGTTCGGTTTCGGTTCGGTTCGATTATTTCAGATATAAAAATATATGAACCGCTCGAGTATTTGAGGGTATTGGTCCGGTTCCGGTTTCGGGTATTTCGGTTCGGTTCCGGTTCGGTTCTTCGGTTCCGGTTATATAATTAAAATTTTTATAATGTTCCGGTTATTTTCGGTTCAGTCCTAGGTACTTACAAAAGTCGAACCATGCACAAAGTAATCACACCTTTTCGATTAATAAAATAGTTAATTTATAAATATTATTTGTCATAACAAAACATATATAAAATCTCATTATAAAGAGTTTAAAATTTACAGAAAATTGTTCATATATAAACAACTAATTTTGGTTAGTTATACAAAAGTATATCCTCTAATTCTTTAATAATGATTAGAATCTACCTTCATTTTTAATATTTCAGCATTAATTTAAAATAGCAAATAGTACAATTAATTTTTGTCAACATTATTTGTAACAAAAACAAATTAAGGTTCATGTTTCTTCGTCTATGAAAAAAAAAACAAAAAATATACAAATATTAGTTAAAAAGAATGAATTATTATGAAATATTCACACTTATTATACATTAAAATATATTTTCTAAATTTGTATTTTCATCTTATTATACACCTATTTCATTTTAAATCATTAAGAATATAACTAGCTTAGACTTTCAAGTAAGAAATTTTGTTTAGAATTAGCATGAATGAAACACTCTAAAAACACGATCTTCCTGGATTCACAACCTAATTTTTATTTTTATTTTTAAACAAACAACAATTTCATCGAAAACCGTTTTTGCATGTTGACTTTCTTATAACTATCTATATGGGGAGAAGAAGTGAAAGTTTCAGATAATTACAAAAGTAAAAACAAAGTTCTTTTGGTTACAAGCACTAATTCAAAAGTATACAAATTTAAATACAAAACATTAAATTATAATGTATTATATTTTAAATTATTGAAAAATAAAAGAAAATAAATATTCGCTTTAACACCAACAACAAGATTTCACTTCAGCTGTTTTATACATTAGAAAAATTGCTTAAAATATTACAATTAGATATCACTTTCCAAAAATACATTTAATCAAAACTACCCTAACATTTGAGTTTAAGATCTAATGACAATTTTTTAGGGCTTAGCATTTAAGGGATGAGATTGGTTAAACATCTATAAATAATTCTTAGACATATATAAATGATTATGAGGGTTATATAGTTTAGTTTTTTTTAATCACAAATTTAAAGTATTTATGAAAAAATCATTCTTTAAAAATAAATTTGAAAATAGTATCAACTCTGTGGTAAAATTAGATTTCCCCTTAACATTATCAGAAGAACCTTCACAGAAAACATATGCAAAATACACTAATGTAAGAAATGCTAAACACATAGCTCGCCATTTAAATAAATCGCAATTAAAAAATATACTCCAAATTACTTTATTATAATTTTAGATACACTATACTATTTTTGATCAAATATTATGTAAAACTATTTTCAAATATAATATAAATTAAAATGGTGAAAATTATTGTGTATATATAAATTAAAATGGTAGAAATTATTGTATATAATCCGCGCGTAGCGCGGAAAATGGATCTAATTAATTTAAAATCTTTACAATTATAGTCAAGAAACACCACTTTGAATATACCATGGATATATTGAAGTCCTAAAATTTTTATGTACAACTGTAACGAATACTTCATTTTCATGATTATTTTGACAGCCAATTCTATTAATTTGAAATAATGTACTCTTGTAGGCAACATTTCCTAGTGGAGTACAAGTTGCGGTGAAGAGGCTTTCGAAGACATCAGGACAAGGTAGAAGAGAGTTCGAAAACGAAGCTGTTGTTATGGCAAAGCTACAGCACCGACATTTGGTAAGGTTGCTTGGGTTTTGTTTGGAAGGAGAAGAAAAGATACTTGTATCTGAGTTTGTGCCCTACAAAAGCCTCGATTACTTCCTTTTTGGTCAGTTAAGTTCAATACTTAGCCTAAATATTTTCAAATTGCATTCTTTGTTTTGACAATTATAAGCATGCATGAGCAGACTCTAAGATGCAAAGCCAGCTAGACTGGACAAAAAGATACAAGATCGTTGGAGGAATTGCTAGAGGGATATTATATCTTCATCAAGATTCACGATTCACAATCATACATCCTGACCTTAAAGCGGGTAACATCCTTTTGGATGCCGATATGAACTGGAAAGTTGCTGATTTTCGAATGGCGAGGATTTTTGGAATTGGCCAATCTGAAGCCAACACGAGAAGAGTAGTCAGAACCTAGTAAGTTTTTCTCTTGCCATTATTTTGTTGAATTTTTTCTATAATAGTTTTTAGTTTATTTTCACACAAAACCTTTCAAAAAAATGACAAAAAGAAATTTCATTAAAAGGTAAATATAAACTTATATCCCTATGATTAACTAATCTAGATTTAATGTCTAAAGTTAAGGGGTGGAGTTTTAGGGTGAGAGTTAAATTCTTTTTAAAAAAATTAAAAAAATAGTTTCAAAAAATATTTTCGAATTTCAAAAAGAAAAATTGAATATCAAAAAAATCAAATTTGAAAACATATAATTCAAAACTATATATTTTTAATTTATATTTATATATCTATAAAGTAAGAGATAAAAAAAACTCTGTTTTCTTTAATAAAACTTTTTTTAGTCATTTTCATCTTTGGAATCTCTTTTGGTCACAAAAACTTGAAAATTAGCTATGAGAGAATTGCCTATTTTCTTTGTCGAATGTAATATACTTATTGTTAGCTCAGCGTTTAAGTTTTGTAGCAGTGGTTACATGTCTCCAGAGTATGCAATGTATGGCAAGAAGAACAGTAGCCTCTATCAAATGGATGGTAGTGCTGGCAATTTGATTACATATGTGAGTATAGAGCCTTTAAACTTCCATTATTTTCTGCTTTCTTCGATGATGACCAAAGATTTAATTATTCATATGTTCAACAGACTTGGAGACTGTGGCACAATGGATCGACGTTAGAACTCATGGATCCGTTATTTCAGGATAACTATGAAACAAACGAAATTACCAGGTGCATTCATATCGCTTTGCTGTGTGTTCAAGAAGAAGCTGAAGATCGTCCAACTTTGTCAGAAATTGTCCAGATGCTCACTACGAGTTTGATCGATCTCGCCGTGCCTCAACCACCTGGAATTTTCTTCGGACGCAGGCATGAAGAAGTAGGGAGATCAGGTCCATCCATGCATATCTCTGCTCACTGTTCCGTTGATGATGCGTCCATTACTAGTGTAGCTCCTCGTTAAAGAAAAAGAATATATCAATGTATTCAAGATTATTAAAGTATTACACACCAACAATGAACAAAGATTCGTCTAAGCGAAGCTGTTTCCATTTTACATTTACGTTCTGTACACAGTCCCAGTCAGTAAGTAAAGTTTGGTTCCTTCAAACAACACATTGTTTGACCATTCTAAGCATAACTTACATGCTTGTGAGGAAGGCTGTACAGTGAGCTATTATTAGTACAGCTCAGATATTTCTACTGAAGATTATGGTTTGTGGACAATTGGAAGGTTTAGCTCCATATTCCATGCATATGAACTCAGCAATAGAAAGTGTCCGAGGATTTTTATGCTTTTGTAAAAAAGCTCAATTCCCTTTACGTTTACTGTCATGTAACTTGACCACTCTCCCGATGTTTCACAAGTTCATCTGTATGATACCATCATAAATGGAAGGAACTAAGTGCAAAGATTAATACTTAACTACTTTTTATTTGTAACACAACTCATCTAATATTTTAAAACTACTACTTGAAACTCAAGTACTTAAGTATTTTACTACTTAACACTACAAGAAAACTAGAAAAATTCCGACAGAATGTATTTTCGTCGGAATATTCAAAGTTGTTTCCGACAATAATCTGATGGTTTGACTTTTTTGAGAGTTTCGGAAATTCGTAGGAATATTCCTACAGAAATTCGACGAAACTACATTTCGACGAATTTCCAAAGAAACTACATTTCGACGAATTTCCGACGAACATTTTTGACCCTTGCAAATATTTTGAAATATTGGGTTTTCTGACGAATGTTCTGAAAACTTCCGACAACACTTGTTGACCATTTATAACTGTTTGATATTTCAAATTTTCCGACAGAATTTTGACAACATTTAATGTAGCCGTCGGAAATCCGTCGGAAGTGTCGGCAGCTTTCTTTTGTAAATACGTGAGCTCTTCTCATTCTCCTCATTCACTCTTCATTCTTTATTCATTCTCTTCATTCTACAAATCCGAAAAAATCATGTCTTCTCCAAATTATTTTTGTTCGTAGATTGATAAACCTCATATGGATCCAAACACCAACTTAATTACAGAAGAATATGCAAAAGACATTAGCGAATTCATGACGTTAGTTCAACGACAACCGGGAACAAATACTAGTATGTTAAGGTGTCCTTGCTTTTCCTGTAAAACTAATAGGAGTTTAAAGAATGAGATGTTTGGACTCATCTATATTTGAAAGGGTTTACACCAAATTATAAGTTTTGGCATCTTCATGGAAAAACTACTGGTTATGAATATGGTAGTACTAGCGAACCTCAGATTGTGGATAGGTTAGAAGAACCTAGAACGGATGTAGATTATGGTGTAGGTACTGAAGAGATGGTAAATGATAATTATAGAGAGGAAGAACCAAATGCAGAAGCTAGGAGATTTTTTGATATGTTGGAAGCAGGAAAATAACCTTTGTACAAAATATGTAGAGATGGTCATTCACCTTTATCATCTGCAACTAGATTGATGGGTGTTAAAACATATTATACTTTTGGCTGAAGAATGCATGGATGCGATTGCTGATTTTGTTAGAGGTGTTCTACCAGAGGATAATCTTGTAGCGGGTCTTAATTTATTGTATCTGGCGATAGATGTATGTATCGACAACTACATGATACATTGGAGAGTGGATGAGAACCACGATAAATTCAAATTTTGTGGAAAACCTTATTATCAGGATACGAGTGGAAGAGTTCCAGTGCTATACAAAAGTATATGGTATTTGCCTTTTGACGGATAAATTGAAGAAGCTTTATCAGTGGGATAAATTCAAATAATGTTAATCGCCACTATCATTGCCAAAACAAGTAGGAAAGTTTGAGATGGCATTCGGAATTTTACTAATATATGTGACCAAGTTGCTTACTGAGCCGTCTATCTCGTTGAAGCTACTATTCTTTTCTCCACCAATAATCTACAAAACCAATATTCCAAAGCTATACACATCAGATTTTGTCGAGAACTGTCCACTTGTCACATACTCTGGTGGCATGTATCCGCTGTAAAATATGTACAACTTTTCTTTATCAACAATAACAAGGATAGACAAATTATAGTTACTATGGACAATTACTTACAATGTCCCAACCACTCTTCCTGTGGTAGCTTCAGTTTGGTCCACACCGATTTTTCTAGTCACACCAAAATCTGGAATCTTCGGGTTCAAATCTTCATCTAAGAGAATATTACATGCTTTGAGGTCACAATGTATAATTGTGAGCCGTGAATCTTGATGAAGATATAAAATCTTACAAGTAATTCCCTCGATAATGTTGTATCGTTTTGACCAATCCAGTTGACTATTCTTCTTCGGGTCTGGAAGACTGGAAAATATCCTCGCATATATCAGCTGATTATACTATGAGATCAAGAACTAAGGTTTCGGGAATATAAGCCTATATGTATTATTGTTACTTACCAAAATGGAAGTGATCGAGACTTTTGTTAGGCAAGAACTCGTAGACTAGTATCTTTTCTTCTCCTTTGATAGAAAACCCAAGAAGCCTAACAAGATCTTATGTTGAAGCTTAGCTACAAGAAACACCTCGTTCATGAACTCTTCTTCACCTTGTCCTGACGTTTTAGTCAGCCTCTTCAGAGCAACTTGTGTTGCACTTGGAAACGTTCCCTGCCAATTCGTTTGATCTTCTTGATTTAACTACCGGAATCTGTTTTGTACAAACTATGTAACATAAATAGTACGTGGAACAAATACTATATCTTGTAAACTTCACCAAATCCACCATAACCAAGCTTATTATATTATGAAAATTACTTGTGGCAGCTTCAATTGCTTTAAACTCAAATTGAAGTGAGCCTGAAGTTGTAATATCATCCACAGCTGCAGAAAAAATGTATACATGGCGTTATGATAAAAAATTTTTTTGTGGCATCCAGTAGTCATTTACCATTATGTCTTCCAAAATCTTCTTGTAACACAGAAATAGTAACCGTGTTAGAAGTACATAGAGACAAAAAAAAATGATTTTGAAATTATCTTTTGAAATTAAGGGAATTCACAATCAGTCGTAAATGCTTTGCATGCTTCTCTCCTCTTCCAAAAGGCAAATCCTAGAGCAAGCAATACGATGGCCACAGTAGTTTCTGTAGAAATGTTTTTACCATTTGCACAACCAAAACCACCAATGAAGGAAAAATATTGGCACCAAAACAAGAACAGAGCAGAAAACCACAAACAAGGTAAGATATGGATTTAATCATTTGATCTAGCAATCGAAAAGGTCCAAGAGCGGATAAACCTCCCACCGAATGAAACAGCTAGGCCTAGAAATAGCTCCTCTTTGTGTCCCACCGCAACTTGACCTATACTCAATGAATCCGAACCGATCCGAACCCGACATAAATACCGAATGGATCTTGTTTTATGGTATTTCGAGTTATGGGTATTATCCGAACCGAACCCGAAATTAAATGGATATCCGATAGAACCCGAAACATTCAAAATGCCAAAAAAGAACTTGTACCAAACATGATCTCAATTCCTGATATGTAGCCAAAATACACTAAGATATTATTAAACATCTACAATAACTATCTACTACATGAAGGTTGATGGTTGAAAGTGGCGGTTGAGGCTTGAAATTTTTAGATTTTGGTTTTATTTTCATTGAATAATTTTTTCATTTCATGATAACTTAATTTTTCGTTTTATGATTTCATTTATTGGTTTTCTTTCTATCAATAACAACGTATACCTTTCGTTTGACTTTGAATGATCATGTTTGATGTTTTTTTCTTATTTCTGAATCGATTTTACTTATGTTTTGGTTACAAAATAGGTACAAATCAAGTACTTTAAACCTGAAGAACCAATTTTACTTATGTTTTGGTTACAAAATAGGTACAAATCAAGTACTTTAAACCTGAAGAACCAATTTTACTTATGTTTTGGTTACAAAATAGGTACAAATCAAGTACTTTAAACCTGAAGAACCAATTTTACTTATGTTTTGGTTACAAAATAGGTACAAATCAAGTACTTTAAACCTGAAGAACCAATTTTACTTATGTTTTGGTTACAAAATAGGTACAAATCAAGTACTTTAAACCTGAAGAACCAATTTTACTTATGTTTTGGTTACAAAATAGGTACAAATCAAGTACTTTAAACCTGAAGAACCAATTTTACTTATGTTTTGGTTACAAAATAGGTACAAATCAAGTACTTTAAACCTGAAGAACCAATTTTACTTATGTTTTGGTTACAAAATAGGTATAAATCAAGTACTTTAAAACCGAAGAACCGGTTGGAACCCAAAACCCGAAAGTACACCGGGTTGTACCGGTTCTTTGAAGATTTACTAACCCCGATCCGAACCCGATAAAACCCGAACCGGTCCCGAACCGAATTTTTATATAATCCGAATGGGGCTGATTTTGATAAACCCGAAAAACTGAGACCCGATTGGACAAAACCGAAACCCGATTGGGACCCCGAATGTCCAGGCCTAGCAGTATGTACGATAACCTACTCACTTAAAGAATCTTTCTATAATCGCCATACCCTCACACACAAAACTCATTCTCGTTCCCAACTCAACAGAGCTGCAGAATAGAAAAAAAAAAACAATTCTACTTATTGCAGTCCTCCATTTCGAATAAACATGGAGAAAAGATTTCTAGATACAACATCTATCGGGTAATGTATCTAAAACTATCTGAAGTACTACAATGTTTCTCCAACGACATAAACTCCTTGAATCCAATTCCCCATACGTGGTTTAATTAGATCAAATAAAAATTTCTTAGAGTCAAATCAAATTTTGAAAAATTTAAAAGGTGAGTCATCACTCTCGTTCACGACCCGTTGTCTGTTTTTGAGCCTGAGATTGACGACCCACCTTTGTCTGGTTGTGAGAGTGAGAGTGACATCACGATCCATTTTCAAAAATTTGATTCGACCCTAAGAAGTTTTTATTTGATCTAATTAAACCATGTATCGTGAATTGGATATATTTCAAGGAGTTTATGTAGTTGGGGGATAGTACTTCATATTGTTTTAGAAACATTACCCGATAGCTGGTGTAGCTAGAAATCTTTTTCCAATAAATATCTATATGAACTGCTTCATTAATCTTACCGATAATTCCTGAACTGACTGATTCTTTGTAAAAAAACTTATTATTGCTTATAAGGTACCTTTCCTAGTGGAATAAAGTTTCGGTGAAGAGGCTATCAAAGACATCAGGCCAAGGTGAACGAGAGTTCGAGACCAAAGTTGTTGTTATGGAAAAGCTTCAGCATAGAAATTTGGTAAGGCTGCTTGGTTTTTGCTTGGAAGGAGAAGAGAAAATACTTATCTACGAGTTTGTAGCCAACAAAAACCTTGATTACTTCCTTTTTCGTAAGTTGAGTTCAATACCTAACCTAAGATATCTTTTTCAGATTTCATGCCGTTTTACAAAAATATTTAAATATGCATGTGCAGACTCTACGATGCAGAACAAGCTGGATTGAACAATACGGTACAGGATCATTAAAAGAATTGCTAAAGCAATTCTATATCTTCATCAAGATTCACGACTCACAATTATACATCGTGACCTCAAAGCGGGTAACATCCTTTTGGACGCTGAAATAAACCCGAAAGTAACAGATTTTGGAATGGCAAAAAATTTTGGAATGGACCAAAAGAAACCAATACGAAAAGAATAGTCGGAACCTAGTAATAATCCTACTATTCATTAATGAGAGTCACTTAAATGATTTTTTCTTAGGTACCACTCATATAAAGAGTTTGAGAAAATTATTATAATTTGATTGGTTGATGAGCTTTAATTTTTATTTATTTTAATTATGTTCAAAAAGGAAAGTATAAAATTAATTAATGTTAGTTTCCAATAACCCAATAATATGTATATTGAATTAAATTAACTAATTAAAAGATTGATAAGAAATCAAGATAATCAATTAGTTACCTTAAAAAAACCTTATAATTTGATTTGTTGATTATCAAACGAAATAATACAAGGAATGAAAATTATATTATGAAATTTATTATTAAACACATCTAATAATATGATACAATTTTGGAAGTAAAAAAGGTAAATATGAAAATTCATTTAAAAACAGAGTAAATTTAAAGAAAAGTAATCAAACATTTTACATATTTTAGCATTATAAAAAAATCATCTTATCATTTTTTCGAAACAAAATACAAATTTGATATAGGGCGATTTGCCAAATATGACTTAAAACTTGACTTTGATTGCAAAAGTATACCTAAACATAAATCAAATGCAAAATTAACTTAAAAGTCTTGTAAAATTACAGTCATCCCCTTGTGACCAAACAAAAAACATAAGCTTTTTTTACGAATATAGCCCCAGTAAGTCGTTTGAGATGCTGGAAGTAGTCTAGACGACTTACAAGTAAGTCGTTTGGTGTAGTTGATCTTGAAAATAATTTATAAAAATTTTAAAAATTATTTTGACAAATGAAAATTTAAAATCATGTAATTATAAACAGTTTTAAGTAATGTAAATTAAGATATAATAAAATTGAATAGTTTTCAACATAGACGAATGAAAGTAGTTAATCATGATATTCTTTGGTTTTATGGTTTGACAACATATGTTGTAGTATTGTATGTATTCTTAGGGTTAGATTTTGGAAAGCTTGAATGTTTTTTTGAAAAATTAAATTTTTGCCTACAAGTGTTTATTTTTGTGTATAGTAAACACTTTTGAAGTTTAATTTGATTTTATGAAGTGTTTAGTTAGTTAATTAAGTTTAGGGGTTATGTTTAGGGGTTATGTTTAGGGTCTAGACGACTAACTTGTAAGTCATCTGGTGAATAATTTAAACCAGACGACTTACATGTAAGTCGTCCAATATTCTCGCCTAAATTTTTTTTTTAAATTATTTTCCCGCTTTAATAATTTAAACCAGACGACTTACTTGTAAGTCGTCTAGGAAGTCTTCTATTTTAGTTTCCCGCTAAAAATATTAACGTCTTTTGGGTGACTTACAATTAAGTCGTCTAGGAAGTCGTCTGAATCAAAAATATTTAACCTAATTGGATTTTTTGTCTCCCTATATAAAGAAAAATTTACACATTCTCTCTCATTCTCTCAAATGGCTGCAACAAAAATGTAATATTCATCATTCTAAGACTCTTCAATCTCTCTCTAATCTCTTTGAACTTATAAACACTAAGTTTTATATCAATTTATTATTGTTTTTGTCTAATGTCTTTCCCATTAATTCATCATTCTATGTCTCTCCTTTTCATAACAGATCTGAGCGTTTTGATAAGTTTTTATGTCTGATTTTTCTTCATTTGGTAACTTTCTGTTGTATAAAGTTCTTACTTTTTTCCCAAACTAAAACTCTTCAAAACCACTCTAATCTCTTTGACTTGAAAACACCAAACTTTATATGAATTTTTCAGTTTTGTCTCATATCTTTCTCACTAATCTATCTTTTTTTTTTTGCAGGTTTTTAATCAGATGGTTCTCATCTTCCACTCATTTAAAGGTAGATCTATTAATTTTAGATTAGTATTTTTGTGTGTTCTATAAAGGTAGATTTATCTAATTTTCCACTCATTTTCTCTGTTTTAAGACATTTGAACATTTTTTGATATGCAGGTTTTTCAGATTTGGAAGAAAAAATATTATTGTATTTTAAGAATTTACACTTATTAAAACGAGAAGTCAATTTAATGATTTTAGCTTATATGTTAATCATAGAGAGAGTTTAAGAAAAAACTTACTATATATTAATTGAGAAGTCACTTAAGCGATTTTTGATTAGATAAGAGTTTGAGAAAATTGTTATAATTTTAAGAATACAATATTATTGTATTATTAAACACATCTAATAATATGATACAATTTTGGTTGTAAAAATGGTAAATATGAAAATTCATTTAAAAAAAGAGTAAATTTAAAGAAAAGTAATCAAAATGTTACATATTTCAACATTATAGAAAATCTTCTCATCATTTTTTCGAAAAAAATGCAAATTTTATATAATACAAAGAAAAAATATTATTTTATTTAAAGAATTTACACTTATAAAAAACGAGAAGTCACTTTAGTGATTTTAGTTATTTTAATTAGGTCTAACATAAAAGTAAGTCTAAAACTAATTAATATCACTTACCAAATAGTCTAAATGATATTACAAATAATAATTAATGGCAATTAATTTGTCAAAATTACATAAAGTGTAATAATGTTTGAACAATTATTTTTATATTTATATACTAGATAAAATAATTAAAATATAATTTATTGAAATCGATATAATGATTTCATATTCTTATATAAAACATTATATTCGTATATAAATAATTATAATAAAGATAATAATTATTAATGCCTTATAATTTCCATATATGTCTTGCAAGTAATTTATTAAAAAAATTAAAACATTTATAAAATTATTTTATCTTAATTTAGAATTATTTTATCTTAATTTAAAATTATTTATTTGACCTAATAATATATTTATAAGAAATAAAGATTTTCCTATATATTGAACAAGACGTCACTTAAATGAGTTTTGCTTACATTTCGATCATTTTGTGAAGTCTTAAGAAAAATTTTATTATTTGCTTGGTCGATAATTTTTAATTTGTTTATGTCAGTTTAGATTCAAAATAAAAGATAAATCTAGAAACAATTAATATAATTTTCCAACAATCTAAGTTATATTATCAATAAAGATTTATGGTCACTAATTTTGAAATTATATAAAGATTAATAATTTTTGATCAATTATTTTTTATATTTATAAGCTACATAATATAATGAACATAACTTTTTATAATTTAAGTTATTTTAATTAGATCTAAAATAAAAAAAAGTAAGTTTAAAGCTAATTATTAGCACTTTCTAAATAACCTAAATGATATTACAAATAATAGTGGTAGCTAATTTCAAAATTATAGAAAGTGTAATAATATTTGATCAATTCTTTTATATTTATAAAATACATAAAATAATAAATAGAAAAAAATTTATAGAAATTAATATAATGATTTCATATTCCTATAAAAATATAGTAGTATCTATAATAATTATTAATCTCTTATATTTTCCATATATGCTTTATAAATAATTAGGCTTTGAAGATTGGACGGATTATATTTAAAGAAACATGTGAGAACTTTGATTTAAAAAATGTTTTGCATTTAATTCAAATAATATACTGAAAGAGGTAATGTTATGATTGAAAATAATTCTAAGATGAATTTTTGGTTTATTATGTTTTATATTATTATTTAGAGAGAAAAATAAATATTTGGGAAAAATATGTAAAACATTAGCAAAATTTAATAAAAAGAACGAAATGATGACGAGGAAAACAAGAAGAGCCCGAAGAAGATGTATAATAGGTATTGGAGAAGTTAATGTGATAATTACATATATAATTCT
>NC_027748.1:10480816-10489269 GCF_000695525.1 Brassica oleracea var. oleracea
AGGTATTGGAGAAGTTAATGTGATAATTACATATATAATTCTACAAGTATTTGTTATTACTAAATAGGATGTGAACCCCCGCGGTCCGCGGGGGAAATTATGTTAATTTTAAATACAACTTAAAACTATTAATTATATATATTTTGGGTGGTAATCTCAATGGGTGTGAATTATAGGTACTGAGTTACACACGTCATTTTATAAAATCAAATAATTAAAATCTCATTTTTGTTCTACGATAAGATACATGAATAGCAAATATAGTTTTAATATTTAGTTTAATTTAAAAATACTAATTATATAAAAATATTTAGAATGAAAAAATATGATATTTAAAAATGAAAATCTCTTGTTAATTATATCTCTGAAATTGATGATGGGATTAGTATATTTATAGAATACATAATCGTGAAATAAGACGAAATAAATTTTTTCTAATGTGATGTTTTGAAAGGACCCATGTGTTTGTTATAAAATTAGTAACCAAAATAAATATACTTATTTTTCTAGAATTTCATTTCTTTGGTAAGATGTTTTCAGTATAAAATTCATAATTTTGGTTTTATAATTCGTGATTAGTTAATATCATAGAGAGAAATAAACGTAATTAATCTCATGTATTTCAAAACAATGTGTTATTATTGTTTCTTGCCACCCTTTATCTCTTTCTAATTATTGTATATATTCATCTCAAATATTCTGAATTTTATTAACAATCATAAAAATATTTTCATAATGTTTTATAAAAGTAAATAACCTTCAAAGTTTATATAACATGCCAATATAAGGGTGAACATGCAAATTTAATGAGTAATCAGTTATAAAATATGAACATATATAATGATTGAATCGTGTATAAGCATTTTCTATAAAATATTATAACATTGATAAAATTTTAGGTTACTCGTAATCTCTTTATAAACTGAGACATCGAAAATTTCCTCTTATTAAAAGTAAGGTTAATATTTAATAAATGCAAATAAAAATTTCTATTTGTATGTGTTTTACCAAATATATTTTATAATCATTTAGAGTGATGAATCCCTCTCTCTCTTTTCTTCTTTTTCATTGTTTTTATGCTGGATTTTCCCAATGCGCACAACTTTTTATGTAGAGACGAAAGGGTATAATAGTTAAAAATTTTAATTTTGTAATGGTTGATCTGATTGCAGCGGTTGATCAAATGTTGCAATGGTTAACTATCTCACTACAATGGGATATTTAAATAGTTACAAATGTTTGTCTAAACAGTTACAATGATACTTTTAAACAATGAATGTTCATCCGAAAAATTACTAGGATTTGGTTAAATTATTGAAATGATTTAATTAAATTTTCAATAAACACTATATATTAATTTCAAACATATTTATTAAAAATGAACATAAATCAGATCTTGTACATGTAATAGATTTTTTTGAAACTACACTTTAGAAACAATCGATTAAAAGTAAGATTAATACTTTTTAATAATTTTAAAATGTTTTAAAACATTAAATATCTTCAAATAACTGGACATTATAATATGTAATGAAAATATTTTATAAAAATTGAAATATATAGAACTGAAAAGATAAAATAATTATGATGTTTTTTAATTACAAGAAGCTATTACAAAATATAATGTATAAGAAAAATATACAAGCTTTTATAACATAATAAAATAAACTATATTGAAAAATCACATCTTCCCAACTTTTCATGGCACTTTTGGCATCTTAAATTATGACATTTCACAAATAAGCTATCTAGTAAATATTTTTTTAACATCATAATTTTATTGATATCAAATTAATATAACATATTACATAAAACATAAATTATATCAAACATGTTGTTTATAAGAACTTTTAACAAAGACAACAGATTTTTTTTTTAAAAAAAAAATCAAGAATTAGCATGTTATTTTTCATGCATACACATAAATAAAATTCCCGAAAATATTAGCCAAAAGACGCGATTATTTCAGTGGTGGCTTTTCACACTAATTTTTTTTCTTTTTTTGAGAAATTTTGTTTCTAGCAAATTTCAACAAACAGACTTTATGAAAATGTAAACATCATGAGTGCATGTGCATCATGAATTAACAAAATCCATCTTGCTTCTATGAATCTTTTCTATCAATGACTTTGCGTAACTAAAAACTTGTGTTAACCCTCGCAATAAAAAAAATCCATAGATTGTAAACACATATGCAATAATGAATGCTCACTTTTACAATTCTCAATTGGTGACTTTCCACCACACAAAAAGAAACTTATGTGTTTTTCTAAACTAATTCCAGAAACAAACACCCAACCTTTCATAAGTTAACACATGTCAATCTAATTTAAGAATATAAAGAACACGTTCATGCATGCATCTCTTACGTTAACGACTGCGTTCGTTTTGTAACTTAAACCAACAAAACATGTGAATGAATTATGAATACACATTAAAACGGATAACACCAATCTAGGCACCAATTTGTTTGGACTTTGGTAAATTACAATCAATTTACAATCTGAAAATATACAATTTTTTTCTATAATGAAAAGATTCAATAAAAATGTTCAATGGTTCAGTTTGTGGAAAGATACAAACCCTAAGGAACACTTTTTGCTTAAGTGAAACTATGACATCATATTCAAGATCCTAAATGAAATTGTAGCCATTAGAATAGAGATTATGAACAAAATCTACCGCTAGATTCATTTTTTTCTACAAAAATGTTGACATCATTGTTTAGATGAAAACAAGTTTTGAATTGGGATCCAATTAACACACAAAACTATGAAATTCTGGATGAGTTAAAATAACAGACAAAAAATGAATTTTTGAGAATAACGTTATATTTCTGATCGTACGTAACTTCACAAAAACAATAAATTAAAAGAGCAATGGTGATGAGAGGGAGGAAGAGACAATATATAAATTTGTCAACCTATTATGAAAAGGTTCAATGGTAAATCTTTTGAAAAGATGCAACTTTTCTATTATGAAAAGGTTTAATGGTTGAATTTCTGAAAAGAGTTGAATTTCTGAAAAGATGCAACTCTTCGAAAAATGAACATGTGTTTTCCTTAAACAATTTTTTTAAAAGTTTATATTATGAAAGAGTTCTCAAAAGATGCAATTCTTCAAAGAATGAACCTCTGTTTTGTTTAAATTAATTATTTTTAAAAAAGAATATTATGAAAAAGCTCAATGGTTAGACTTATAAAAACGTACAATTTTCTAATTATGAAAAGATTTAATGAAATGGTTCAATGATTCAGTTTGTGAAAAGATACAACCCTTTTACGAATGAACACATCTTTTGTTTAAATAAAATAACATCATACTTGTGATTCTAAATAAGATTAGAACCCTTAGATTAGAGATTATGAGCAATTTCCACCCTTAGATTAATTTTTTCTTTTCCTATAAAAAAATGGCGATGACAGCGAAAACAAAAAATGGGTTTGCTATTATATATAGATTCATCAATTGTTTTTACATCAAATTTATGGAAACTTTACGACTGATTTTCAAACTATCTGAACTTAAAAATTATATTTTTAATGTTTCTAATTATTATTCATACAACAGTATATCCGCGAATTTGCAGGCAACCACCTAGTATGCTTTTATTAACTAAACATTTCAAGAATATTGGCAGTGATTACATGTCTCCCGAATATGCAATGTACGGCCAATTCTCAATGTAATCAGATGTGTACAGTTTTGGAGTCTTAGTTCTTGAGATTATAAGTGGTAAAAAGAACAGCAGTCTGTATCAAATGGATGGTAATGCTGGTAATTTGGTTACATATGTGAAAATAAACCATTATACTTTCATTTATTTATTTTTCTTTATTTAGCAACTAGATAGGGATCCATGCGCAGAGTAAAATAATCGATTATATTATTTATTTTACGTTGTACTAAGAGATTTGTCGTATAGCTTTTTCTATAGATAGACATTCAGATATCCGTCCGGATTCATGTGATATATTCGGATTTCATATTTTTAGAATTAGAAATTTAAATTTGATTCAGATATTTAGAAATTTCAGTTTGAATTTGGTTTGGATTTGGTTTGAATCTTTGCGGATTTGGTTCGTGTAACCATTTTAATTAGGTATTTTTTTTAACAAAAACTCAAATATACTTGAGTCCTCAACATCCAAAAATAAAAATAATATAAAACATAAAAATTAGAATAATGTAAGACTAAATACTTAAATTTACATAAAATATAGTTCAAATTAAATATTAACAATTGATAATTTCACGATTTTGAACTTTTATTGTTATTTTTAGATATAAAATTAAAAATAATTAATATATTTAAGTATATAATTGTGATTTAGATATTTTTGGCATCTAAAATATTACAGTTTGGATAGAATTCGGGTTTGGTTATCTGGATATTAAAATTTTAGATCCATCTCAATAATTAATTAGTTTTAGTTTGTGTTTATTATTACTTTCAAATCAAGTTCGATTTGGTTCTTCGGATTTTGATATTTTAGCAAGACTTTCTTTCTTCTAATAATGTAAATCAAAATAAAATAAATGTAAAATAAATATTATTTTACATACATCATTATTAATTGGACCATACTTTAAAAATATCAAAAACGTTGGGCCTCGGGTCAATATTGTTGGGCATGTTGAAAAATTGACATAGTCTATAACCAATAACATGTACTTTTTATAAAATATTCTTGGTAAATATAATAAAACATGATACAATCGAGTGAAAAAAGGTTAGGATTGCATCAAAAATAATGTGATCTCTTCATTCGGAACCTGAATTTTGTTTTTCAATCGTTTTCGTGAATTTTGTTCCTTTTAAAGCTTTGTTAAATTCTGATTTTTATAGAAATTTGATTTTGTTTCTAATTCTTGGTCTCATATAAAAAACTCTGTAAAGAAAAGCAATATTTGTCTAAACTAAAGATCCGATTTTGTGTGCAGTATTTTTCACCTCAGTTTCCTTAACTCATAACCAATCACAATTATTTGTTGGCTTCTTTTACAGATGCCTCAACAATGGCCAAGTTTGGCAAGGTACGAAACTTTCATTTTTTTAAAACATTATTATTCCAGCATTTTATTTGATGTGAATCTTAATGATTTTCTAATTTATTTCTTTCAATAATGATATTATTCAGTAGTTGCACTGAGAAAAATTCAATTCACTAATACAAAGGTTAAAATATAGGAACTAAAAATAAGCTAATTAAAAAAATTAGTGTGTGAATACATTAAATTGTATTCGTTAGAGTTAAAAAATTAGTTCATGAACACATTTAGTTTTAAATGATTTTAAGACTGCTACGCCAGCCTTCTAATTTACAAATGATTGTAAAGCTGACACGTGTTAGTTAATGTGCGAACATATTTATTACAAATGATTCTTTTTTAATATATAGGGAATGACCAACGTTTTTTATTATTAAAACTAGGGTAAATAAGTTAAGAAAACAATAGAAAAGTATTTTCTATTATATATATTTTTATAAGATTTAGTTTAGTCCCATTTAAAAATTTTACGTTCGATCCGGATCTGCAGTCGGACTGGTAAACCCGCTGACCTTTTAAGTATTGGCTTTGGATTTTCAAAAATATCCGCTAATTAAAAATCCGATAAAATCCGTTAAAAAACCTGAACCCGATAATCTGGCTATCGGTTGAACCACTGGATGAACCAGTGAGTAATTATTATTTAGTTTTTTTTAGGTTTTTAATTATTTTATTAAATATGTTTTGTATTCTAAATGAGAAATTACGTTTTTAACTTTTAAGACTTTTATTTTTCTCGTGAGACTATCGTTTTCCTTACTGCCACATATCTCTTATATACTAAAGCACAAGTCACTCATCCAATCATATTTTGCCATTTGATTTATATTAAAAAAAAAATTAATTAAACAAAAAAACAAAAGGTTAAAGTAAAAATTCTCTAATCAAAAAAAATATTACAATCCATAATTTTTAAAACCGTAAAATTTCAAAACCCAAAATTTTCTCAAGCATTACCACCACGTTTAAAGTGAATCATGTCATTTATATAACTGCCATACTCACGATTCAAACTGTTTATCTTCTATATAATTTTCAACCTATCATTTTGATTCGTTTATATCCTCTCCCTCTCTATCTCTCTCTTTTCATAGTTTCACCTTTTTAATCATCTTTTAGGTTTTGAGTGAGGAAAGAAATCGATACAGGTTTATAATTACTTTTTATCCAGATTGAATTTTCTCTTCTTCACAACTTGATACTCTTTTCGCATAATTCACAAAAATTTCAATTGAGTTTCCTCAACCTTCATTCTTCAAATACTAATAGAAATAAAAGCATTGTCTTTATAAAAATGAACGCATTGTCAACAATGAAGGTAATAAGAAGTATAGAAACTTTTATTTATATATATTATTTTTGAGGTGGATTCTCTTTTCTTTTTCTTTGAGCCAATATAATTTATTCATAGAATATACTTTCATATGTAACTCTTTCAAAGTCTTCGTTCCTGGAAAATGAATATGGCTATCTGTACCATTGATCAGTTGCAGAACTTTGATTTAAAAGTAAAAAGCAAAATGATTTCTTATGTTTAGATGATAATAAATCCAATCATTTGTTGTTTCCTATATGTGTAGTCATCACTATAATTCCAAAAAGTCACGCTTAACATTACCTGAGTTAGTACATGTAACTCAAGTATTGACTATGTATGTAAATTTAGTTGATTTGTTTTCTAACAAAAAGTATATGATTTTGTTTTACAATATGCATCAAAATTAATTAAGGAACCCGCGTAATAGTGCGGGCAAATATCTAGTATTCTATAATTCCTTTAACATTCTTTTAAAAAATTTGATTATTTTCTTCATCATAAATAGTATTTATTTTAGTCTTCTAGATTCCAACTTCTATCATATAAACAGTGTTTTTATTCTTTATTGTGAATCATATGTTTTTATCTTGTTTTCTTGATTTTATATGTTTTTAGTTGTGAATCAAAATCATTGATCTTATTCTATTTTGTAAAAAATATATATATAAATCCATCCCTCTCCCACATACTAAGAAGCGTTTGGCTAAAAAGGTTTTCATACTTATATGATTTCTTATAATATATTTCACCTTAACCTCAAACCAACTTCTTTTGATTTTCGTGAAACACATGTCTCAGCTGAATAAAAGATAATCTAATTAACGGAAACAAAAAGAAGAATTGGGTAAGTTGAATACACATATATGATCACTTCCTAATGAAAACAATGATATGAGAATATGTAATGAAATTGAATTTTAATCAGCCTTCGTAAAGCTGAAAAAATCTATTATCATGTCATTACCTCATTAGCCTTAATAATTGTTTGAGGCTTGACAATCCGCTGCTAAACTGACCGGCTAGTTCAACATCATCTAGAAAATAATTTCACTCATGATTGGAAATTGAAAAGGAAGATGAACCCTAAAATTGGTTGTAAAGCTGAGGAAGAAGATAAGCGTTTGAAAACGTATGAACATCAAATATTACACAACTATCATCAAAAGCTGAAAAGTTAACCTGAGAATCAAGTAAGAGCATGTCGACGCCCATGAATTCTCCACCACGACGGACGTTTTTGGCCTCCCAAAAGCGGAGCAAGGGAACTTCAACGGTGGAGGAGGAACGGCCGGTCTGCAGATCAGAGAAGAAAACCAAAACGTTAGTCATAGCACTTTTCTCTGAAAAGAGGAAAGCATACCTTCTTATAGTTGACTCCACCGCCTTGCACAACAAAGATCTCGCATTGAATCTAGATCGTGGGTGATTGATTAATGGGAGGCTTAAAGATGATTGATCGGTTACTGGTTTCGCGCGACAAAGAAGACGAAAGATCGGCAGCGCAACAGGAGTCACCATCAGCTCTGGAGACGCTAGGAAGCACTCTTGTTAACCCTTATGTAAAACGCGCGTTTCATCACGAACTTGTGGATTTCAGCACACCTTGGGCTTCAGAAATCTAAATGAAACGGCCCAAAAAACAAAAAAACTCGGATGAAACATGAAAACGCTGTGCGTTTTGCAAATGGGACACGTATTGCAACCTCCTTGCCCTATTTTATGAGGTGGCTGTGGGAACCGAAATTCGCACTATCGATTTCCGTTTAAATAAGGAAACTAGGAAAACCCTAATTTCCCAGAGGACCCGAATATCTGCTAATTACCACACGTCAAGCAATCAGAACACGAGAATAACAACGATAAGAATAAAAAATCGAAAAAGAGAACAAAGTAGATCTTATTCCGAATCTGCGTATGAGCGTTTACAACAAGGTATAAGCCTGGGCTCGAGAGCTGTCGGCGAGATTCCTAGTTCTAGCAACCCTAAGACGGCGAGATTCCGTGCTGCAGTTTACGGGCTTTTGGATAAGAAATCGTAGGATGGGCCTCGAGTCGTGTTTTAGATCCCTTTGGGCCGTCTTCC
>NC_027748.1:10492149-10493809 GCF_000695525.1 Brassica oleracea var. oleracea
GAGTCCTTTGCAGGGGGCGGAATACTTTCAGGGTTCCCCTTTTCGATGGGAGATTTCTTGCTAGGGTTTTGACCGGAAGGTCGTTCCCGGGCGACTCCTGATCTGTCGAGTGGGGTAGCGAAGTCGAGCCTCTTCCCGTGGATTTTGGTGGTTCCACGGGGGCGGATTGCTTTGGTCCTTGCCGTTAAGGTTTCAACCTGTTGGGTCAAGGTATTCACGAGCTTATCCTGTTCTTCCGACCTTTTCTCATAGGTGGCGAACATCTTTTTAAACTCCTCGAGCGTCGCGGCGTTGGCTTGTGCGTTGGCCGCGGATACGTCAGCTACTGGAGTGTGGAGATCGGTGCCACTGCCTCCGTTAAGAGGAGTTTGCACGTTATCTGAGTCGTTAGTTGACATGTCTGATCGAGAGTGATGTGGCTTTTGCGGGTTAGATTGATCCGTACCCCCCTCCTTCTAGCGCCAAACTATGGAAACCGAAATTCGCACTATCGATTTTCGTTTAAATAAGGAAACTAGGAAAACCCTAATTTTCCAGAGGACCCGGATATCTGCTAATTACCACACGTCAAGCAATCAGAACACGAGAATAACAACGATAAGAATAAGAAATCGAAAAAGAGAGCAAAGTAGATCTTATTCCGAATCTGCGTATGAGCGTTTACAACAAGGTATAAGCCTGGGCTCGAGAGCTGTCGGGGAGATTCCTAGTTCTACCAACCCTAAGACGGCTAAACCTAATTGAGTCGCAGCTCGAAATAACATAAACGAAAAATTGCCTAAATTGCTCTAAGTGCTAAGTTTTCTCTCAAAAGTCCTCTGCCATGCTCCTCGCCTAGGACTCCTTATATACTAGCTCCAAGGTCGATTTACGCTTTTACTCTTCTGCCCTTAAGCAATCATAGCATAAAAATGGAGATATTCCATTTTTCCCGATCTTCCAATTATCTTCAAAACTTCCGTATTTATTCGCGGAAACTTGACATTTATCCTTCCTTGTGGACCAAGCGTAAACCGTGCTGCGGTTTACGGGCTTTTGGTTAAGAAATCGTAGATGGGCCTCGAGTCGTGTTTTAGATCCCTTTGGACCGTCTTCTGACTCGACACGTTTACTATGAATTCTTTTTGATAAAGAACGAACTTTCCGACATGGACTGAGCTTGCTACGGTCTTCGGGAGATAGCATTCGAAGGTTTGGCGAGAATGCATGGATTGATGTCGTATCGATGTTCGGAAGGGTTCAATCGCTACACAGCGACTGAACTTCGGCTCGAGCCCGGTTGCTACGTAGCGACCGAGCGGGACGAACGCTCGGTCGCTACGTGGCGGCCGAGCGGGACGAGAAATTGGTCGCTATGTAGCGACCGAGCTTTTGCTCGAGCTCGGTCGCTACGTAGCGACCGAGCGGGACGATCGCTCGGTCGCTACGTAGCCACCGAGCGGGACGATCGCTCAGTCGCTACATTGCGACCGAGCTTAGCCGAGCTCGGTTGCTACGTAGCGACCGAGCGGGACGGATGCTCGGTCGCTACGTAGCGACCGAGCTGGACGATCGCTACGTAGCGACCGAGCGGGACGATCGCTCGGTCGCTACATAGTGACAGAGCGGGACGAGTGCTCGGTCCCTACGTAGCGACCGAGCTTTGGCTCGAGCTCGGTCG
>NC_027748.1:10494031-10547717 GCF_000695525.1 Brassica oleracea var. oleracea
GGACGAGCGCTCGGTCGCTACGTAGCGACCGAGCTTTGACTCGAGCTCGGTCGCTTTGTAGCGACCGAGCTTTGGCTCAGACTTGGTTGCTACGCAGCGACCGGACAGCGTGTATGCGTGGTAATTACGCAACGGTCGAGCTTGGTTAGTTTGGTTTGAATCTTCAAGGATACTTCTTCGTAAAAACTTCGTTTTTGGTTATATTTTACGAAAGTTACATCTTCCTTTTTACTATCTCTTTCAGAAATACGATCTCCGAGGATTTTCGGGTGGTAACTCCGTCGTAACCGTTTTTGACCCCAACAGTGGCAAGAGGAGAAGAGAATAATCTTCTAATTTATAGTATTAGATCTTTAATTGACATGGAGACTATGGAGCAATGGATCGCAATTAGAGCTCATGGATGCATCATTTCGAGAAAATTATCAAACAGACGAAGTTACGAAATGCATCCATATCGCTTTACTATGTGTTCAAGAAGAAGCTGAAGATCGTCCAACCATGCAAGATATCGACCAAATGCTCACTACTGGCTCCATCGCTCTCACTTTGCCTCGACCACCTGGATTTTTCTTCCGAAGTAAGCATGAACAAGTAGGAGGAGTGCATCCATATATGGATTCTGTGGACGAGTCTTCCATTACTCAAGTAGCTCCTCGATGAAACAAAAACTTTTCATAAATAAAAATTGATGTGATATATGATTGTAGACTGTTACGTACAAGATTTAGAGACATTCTCTGATCTGACATCCAGCCCTTGGCATGTGCCCAAGGTTCGAAAGCACAGGGTCCAACTTTTTTATTACACATTTACATCAGAATTAAAGGTCCATTGTTAATAGATTGTAAATACTCTTGCATATAAAAAAAACATATAAAATCAGGGTGTATTTTTATAGTTTGATCAGGTTCTGATAATACTTGAAGCCAGGACTGCTCAAAGCATTTGCAGTTTTTAAGGTGATCAAACAGTTCCTTCTGAGATTGGCATGGCAGTCTGTTAAGTTTGTTGTTATGATCTCTCGTTACACTCAACCCCCTTGTAAATCTCCCACACCAGAATACTGAATAATACTTCGATACCCAGTATCGATTACAAAGAAGTAACGATGATCACACACGATCACCCTGAAGGACACATACGCCACTTCTCACAATACTCAACATAAGGAAAGTGTGAGCTTTATTCCTATATTTATAAAGAGATATTAAAACCGCAAAGTCTCTCTCTCACTCCAAGGCTTCGCTTCATTATTTCCCACTCGCAAAGTCTCTCTCTCACTCCGAGGCTTTGGTCGTTACTTCCTCATTCATTTGCTCTCCCTCTGCGACTACTGTCTCTGCGCTCTCTCCACTATTTTTCATATGCTTGTGGAAATACACTTGCTGCAACGTATCAATACCCCGCGCAACGAAACGCAGCTTGTCCTCAAGCTGAAACTCCGGATACCTCTGCGCAATGTCCCAACCCAAACACCAAGTTGACTCATGCGAAGGCAACCCTTCCCACTGAACTAGCACCTCCAAACAGCCAGATGTCGTGTAACGTGTTTCCAAGATAGTCTCTGGCGCAACAATAAGCTCACCAGTTGGCAAAAAGGATTGAGGCAATGGCGTAACCTGAGGGACCGTGCCCACCACCGGCTTCAGCTGTGAGATGTGAAAGACGTGGTGAATCCGGGAGCTCTCCGGTAAGCGTAGCCTGTAAGCCACCTTCCCAATACGATCGAGAACCTCAAAGGGGCCGTATTACTTGGCCGCTAACTTCTGACACAGACGCCACGAAACAGAGGACTGTCGATAAGGGCGTAGCTTAAGGAATACGTAAGCTCCTACCTCAAAGGATAAGTTGCGGTGGTGCTGATCGGCCGACTTCTTCATCGCCGCCTGAGCTTTAACCAGAAAAGCCTTCAACTGATCCAACATGAGGTCACGTTCCTTCAAATTCTTCGCCAATTCATAGTTCGTAGTCGAGCCTCCTTCAAAACGAACCAGCGTTGGTGGGTCTCGACCGTACACAATCTTGAAAGGAGTGGTCTGAATCGCAGTGTGGAAACAAGTGTTGTACCAGTACTCTGCCCAACTCAGATACTGCAACCATGTTCTCGGGTGAGTGGACGCGAAACAACGGAGATACTATTCCAAGCATCGGTTCAAGACCTCGGTTTGGCCATCCGTCTGCGGATGAAATGCTGTACTGTATTTGAGCGTTGTCCCCGCAAGCCGAAAACATTCCTTCCAAAACGAGCTTAAGATGATTTTGTCGCGGTCAGAGGCGATCGAGTTGGGGAAGCCATGTAACTTCACAACCTCCGTAGTGAACTTGCCCGCAACATCAACCGCAGTGTAAGGATGCTTAAGTCCATAGAAATGTGCATACTTACTGAGACGGTCGACAACCACAAAGATAACGCTGATTCCACGGGAGGCAGGTAAACCATCGATAAAATCCATACTGACGTCATGCCACACGTGAGATGGAATCGGCAGCGGTTGGAGTAAGCCCGCTGGTGACAGAGTGGACGTCTTGTGAGTTTGATAGACACCGCAGCTCGTCACGTAATCTTGGACTTGTTGTCGCATGCCTGACCAGTAGAAGGTCCGTTGAATGCGCTTCAAAGTTTTGAAAACGCCGGAGTGTCCTCCCACCAGACTGTCATGGTTCTCCTTAAGGATCAAGGGAATGAAACGAGAGGAAGGCGGAATGACCAAGCCCCCGTTGAACCACAACTTATCATCAGCCACAGAGAACCCCTTCTTCACAGGGTCTCTGGCTCGTACTTGTTGCTTTAAGGTCCGAATGCATTCATCTAGCTCAATTTCAGCATAAATATCTTGCAGTTGAATGACAGACGGAACCATTAATGCGAACAAGGTTGAGCAGGCCTCCGGAACAGAATCCTGCATCTGCCGCGAGAGACCGTCCGCTGCTTTGTTTTCAATCCCAGGTTTGTAGATGATGTCAAACTGGAAACCCATCAAACGTGTGAGCCAACGCTGATATTCCATAGATACTTCGCGTTGCTCGAGCAAAAAATTCAGGCTGCTCTGATCCGTGTGAACCACGAAACGACGACCAGTCAGATAATGCTTCTATTTGATGACTGCTAGAACAATTGCCATGAGCTCCCTCTCGTAGATAGGTTTGAGCTGTTCACGGGGAGTGAGACTGTGACTGAAATATGCCACAGGGCGTTTGTTCTGCTTGGGGACAGCGCCCAAGCCAAAACCCGAAGCATCCGTCTCCACCACGAACAACTGAGTGAAGTCTGGCAATGTGAGTACCGGTGTAGTCATCATCGCGTGCTTGAGAGCTGCAAAAGCTTCCTCAGCCTTAACTGACCAACAGAACTGATCTTTACGTAGTAAGGAAGTCAGAGGTCGTGCCAAGATCCCATAGTCTTTAACAAAATGGCGGTAATAGCCCGTGAGGCCAAGGAACCCGCACAGATCTTTGACTGATCATGGAATAGGCCATTTGCGCATGGCGTCAGTCTTGGCAGGGTCCGTTGACACGCCTTCAGCCGAGATGATGTGGCCCAAGTAATCAACCTGCACTTGGCCAATTGTACACTTCTTGTGGTCAGCGAACAAGGCATGTTCCCGCAGCACCTGTAGCATCACAGCCAAGTGTTCTTCGTGTTCTTCAATGGACTTGCTATAGATCAAGATATTATCGAAGAAGACCAGCACGAAGCGACGAAGATAAGGTCGAAAAATCTCATTCATTAAGGCCTGAAACGTCGCCGGGGCATTGGTGAGGCCAAAAGGCATAACCAGAAACTCGTAATGGCCTTCGTGAGTTCGAAAAGCTGTCTTCGGAATATCCTCCTCTCGCATCTGAATCTGATGTAACCGGAACGTAAATCAATCTTTGAGAACATGCGAGCTCCATGAAGTTCATCCAATAACTGATCAATCATCGGAATAGGATACTTGTCCGGAATGGTGACGCGATTTACTGCCCGATAGTCCACACAAAAACACCACGTCTTGTCCTTCTTCCTCACCAACAACACAGGACTTGAAAAAGGGCTTTGACTGGGTCGAATGATGCCACTCTGCAGCATCTCAGTGACCATAGCTTCCATCGCCTCCTTGCTTGCGTGAGGGCAACGGTATGGTCGCACCGAGATCGCAGTAACTCCGGGTTGTAAGTGAATTGTATGCTCACGGCCCCGAATAGGAGGTAAGCCAGACGGAACCGCAAACACATCTTGAAAGTCATCCAACACTGCAGAGATAGATGGGATCATGACAGAGTCTGTTACTGCCGCTGTTCCGAGCTCCAAAGCATCAGTAAACACCGAAACTTGAAGAGCTTTCAATGAGGCAGCAGTCTTCGTGAGCGAAGGGTCGCCACGCAAGGTTACGGTTCGTCTACAGTGCTGAAAGGACCACTCTTGAAGCTCCCAATCCACTAAACACTTTCCCAAACAGCGCAGCCACTGCACCCCAAGACAACATCCACATTACCCAATTCCAAAGAAATAAAATCACTCTGAAAGAAGTTATCTTGCAGAGAGAAAGTGATTCCTCGTTGTACACTTCTTGTGGTCAGCGAACAAGGCATGTTCCCGCAGCACCTGTAGCATCACAGCCAAGTGTTCTTCGTGTTCTTCAATGGACTTGCTATAGATCAAGATATTATCGAAGAAGACCAGCACGAAGCGACGAAGATAAGGTCGAAAAATCTCATTCATTAAGGCCTGAAACGTCGCCGGGGCATTGGTGAGGCCAAAAGGCATAACCAGAAACTCGTAATGGCCTTCGTGAGTTCGAAAAGCTGTCTTCGGAATGTCCTCCTCTCGCATCTGAATCTGATGATAACCGGAACGTAAATCAATCTTTGAGAACATGCGAGCTCCATGAAGTTCATCCAATAACTGATCAATCATCGGAATAGGATACTTGTCCGGAATGGTGACGCGATTTACTGCCCGATAGTCCACACAAAAACACCACGTCTTGTCCTTCTTCCTCACCAACAACACAGGACTTGAAAAAGGGCTTTGACTGGGTCAAATGATGCCACTCTGCAGCATCTCAGTGACCATAGCTTCCATCGCCTCCTTGCTTGCGTGAGGGCAACGGTATGGTCGCACCGAGATCGCAGTAACTCCGGGTTGTAAGTGAATTGTATGCTCACGGCCCCGAATAGGAGGTAAGCCAGACGGAACCGCAAACACATCTTGAAAGTCATCCAACACTGCAGAGATAGATGGGATCATGACAGAGTCTGTTACTGCCGCTGTTCCGAGCTCCAAAGCATCAGTAAACACCGAAACTTGAAGAGCTTTCAATGAGGCAGCAGTCTTCGTGAGCGAAGGGTCGCCACGCAAGGTTACGGTTCGTCCACAGTACTGAAAGGACCACTCTTGAAGCTCTCAATCCACTAAACACTTTCCCAAACAGCGCAGCCACTGCACCCCCAAGACAACATCCACATTACCCAATTCCAAAGAAACAAAATCACTCTGAAAGAAGTTATCTTGCAGAGAGAAAGTGATTCCTCGACAAACTCCGAGTGCTTCCACCGTAACTCCAGTGCCTAATAGCACCTGAAAACGCATGTCTGTAGCCAACTGAAGCTTCTTCGCCTCCACCACCCGAGGAGAAACGAAATTATGGGTGGCTCCACTATCAATCATCACCACAGCGCCAACATTACCAAAAACCCCCATAAGCTTAGTAGTAGTAGGAGTATCAATACCCAAAAACACATTAAGAGACAGCTCCACCTGATCGGTGTTCATAGTGACGTCAACTGCAGCGTCTCCTTCATCCAAAATTTCCACATCATACCTGTTAATCACTGTCAAAATGTGAAGCTCCTTCTTAGGACAAATGTGCGTCTTCGAGTAAGGACCCTTACATTTGAAACAGATATTATCCCTCCTCATAGCATCCAACTCAGCTGGAGTATACTTCAATCGTGGTGTGAAAGAAGTACCCGTAGCCTGTCTGTTAGCAACCGGTGGAGCCCCTTTGTACCCTGACTGAGACCCAAAACCCGTGCCTTTAGATCCCTGAGAAAACAGCCCGCGAGAAACCCCTCCATCTTTCTGAGCTGCCAAGCTGACTGACTTGCAGAACGCACTACCCTCCATACCAATAACCGCTGCTATATGTTGAGTTAACCCTTGCGGTTCTTTCATCTTGATGACCTCCTGAAACTCTGGTTTCAACCCATTAAAGAACACATGAACCAGATTCTGCTCATCAATACCCGTGACAATAGAACGCAACTCCTCAAACTCATTAAGTAATCAGCAATAGAACCGGTCTGGCGAAGCGAGACCAGACGATTTCCTGGCTCCTCCTCCATTCCTCGTCGAAAGCGTGCTACCAAACGGCGCTTGAACTGATGCCAGTCCGTGAAAGGATCATTCTCCGTTTCCGCATTAAACCAGTTCAGGACCGGACCCTCCAAACTCATCGAAACCATCTGCAACCGCTCGAGCCCATGAAACTGACCAAAACAAAAGTAACGTTCAACCTGAGCAATCCAACCAAATGGGTTAGATCCAGAGAAAACAAGCATCTCGAGCTTCTTCAACAACCCTTCACGGGTCTCAAAGACCGACGGCGGAACACCAAACCCAGGAGGACGATGATCGAGATGCGATCGAGACGACGACATCGTCGCTGGATCTGGAGAATCGCTTGGCGAGGCGATCACCTTTCCTTGAGCTTTCTCCGGTAGCTGGTTACTCTCCATACGAAGGAGGATCGTCGTCAGCTGATCGAAGCGATGATCAACGGAATCAAAACGAGAATCGTACGCCGCAAGGCGCTTATCCATCTCTGTAAAACGAGCCGCCGTAACTTCGGCGTGATGCGCCAAACGTTCCCACTCCGTGCGAAGAAAAGCCAACTCATGATCGCCGGCGGAATCGTCGTAAGAACGTAACATCGGACTAGAATCCGCCCTCGAAGACACAGCGAAGTTTCGATCGAGTCACAAACGCACCAATTTGTTAAGTTTGTTGTTATGATCTCTCGTTACACTCAACCCCCTTGTAAATCTCCCACACCAGAATACTGAATAATACTTTGATTATGATAAACCCCAAATACCCAGTATCGATTACAAGGAAGTAACGATGATCACACACGATCACCCTGAACACATACGCCACTTCTCACAATACTCAACATAAGGAAAGTGTGAGCTTTATTCCTATATTTATAAAGAGATATTAAAACCGCAAAGTCTCTCTCTCACTCCAAGGCTTCGATTCATTATTTCCCACTCGCAAAGTCTCTCTCTCACTCCGAGGCTTTGCTCGATACTTCCTCATTCATTTGCTCTCCCTCTGCGACTACTGTCTCTGCGCTCTCTCCACTCTTCTTCATATGCTTGCGGAAATACACTTGCTGCAACATATCACAGTCAAGCTTATAAAGAAGATGAAACTAATACAGAGCTCTTCATTTCTTTAAGTCTTCTCAAGATTCATTATTAAAAATCTGTTTATGAAAGAATATATGCGTTATATTACTTAATACTTCTCAAAAATAGCCTGGCCTTCAACGAGGACTAACACACGTGATCGATACATCATTTACAGAACAAGCAATGGACATGCTAGTGGACGGACCAGGCTGAAAGCTCTCAGCTAATGGGAGATCCTCTGATCTGACTCTGAAGAAAAACCCAGGAGGTTGGGGCACAGGCAGTGTAATTGAAGTATTAGTGAGCATCTTAAATATTGTGAACATGCTTGGACGATCTGTTGGATTTTCTTGAACACATAATAACCCAATATGGACGCATCTGATGACTTCATACTTATCATAGTTATCTCCTATGACCGGATCTACGAGTTCCAACAATGAATCATTGTTCCAAAGCCTCCATACCTGTTTATTCGTTTTCCAGGAAACTAGTGTTCAGAGCAATAATTATTACTATAAATGAAGTAGCAAACAGTGAGATAGTGTGGAAATTTACTAACATATGTAACCAAGTTGCCTGTTGAACCATCTATCTCGTGGAAGCTACTATTCTTTTTTCCACCAATAATCTCCAGAATCAATACTCCAAAACTATACACATCAGACTTAGTCGAGAACTGCCCATTCGCAACATATTCCGGCGGCATGTAACCGCTGAAAAACACATCGCATATAACTTATCAAAAACAATAAAGAGTTACAGATTATAACTAAACTGGACAAATACTTACAATGTTCCAACTACTCTTCCTGTGTTATCTTCCGTTTGGTCCATTCTGAAATTCCTAGCCATACCAAAATCCGCAATTTTTGGGTTCATATCTGCATCTAATAAAATATTGCTGGCCTTGAGATCACGGTGTATGATTGTAAGCCGTGAATCTTGATGAAGATACAAAATTCCTCGAGTGATCCCTTCAATGATCTTGTATCGTCTTGTCCAATCTAATTGGCTCCTCTTTGTTGAATCTGCACATGCCTCATTGACCAATTAGACTATGATGAGATTAAGAACTAAGGTTTCAGAGAATAATAAGCCTATCATTTGTTCTTATTTTACTTACCACCAAAGAGGAAGTAGTTAAGACTCTTGTTGGGCAAAAACTCGTAGACTAATATCCTTTCCTCTCCTTGGACACAAAACCCAAGAAGCCTAACAAGATTTCTATGTTGAAGTTTAGCTACAAGAAGCACCTCGTTCTTGAATTCTCTTTCACCTTGTCCTGAAGTTTTAGATAGTCTCTTCACAGCAATCTCTGTTCCATTCGGAAACGTTCCCTGCACGTCTCATAAGTTATCAGAATATATTTGTTTGCTTTCTCGTCAAGTTTCTATCACAAACACTATACCTTGTAAACTTCTCCAAATCCACCATGACCAAGCTTGTTAATGTTGTGAAAATTACTTGTTGCAGCCTCGATAGCTTTAAAATCGAATTGAAGTGAACCTGAAGTTGAAATATCATCCCCAGCTGCAAAAAAGAAAAGAAAAGCATTTACACATAACTGGAGAGTTTCCAAGGGTCACTATATTTCTATATCAACTTCGTATCTCTTTACCATTATCTGGCGGTGCAGTATTGTAAGTCTTTGTTAATCTCTTTGCAGCAGAGAAATAACCGTCTGACAAGAACATAGAAGAGTAAAAAACGTATTGAATCTACTTGTGTTTTGAAAATCTGTCTTTGTACAAAAACACGAGGAAACTCACTTTCAGTTGTAAATGCTTTATACGATTTTCTCTTCCTCCAAATTCCAAATCCTAGAGCAAGCAATATGATAGGAACAATTACAATTGCCACAATAGCTCCTGTAGAAATACTTTTCTCATCTGCACGAACCCAAATCACAGAATAAGAACTAACACAGAAAAAAAAAGAACATACCAGATAAGATTAAACTTCAAACATGGTTTAGAGATATGGGCTAAAAAAATCATATGACCTGATAACAACAAAGATTATAAAACATGGTCTTACCCCTTTCAGGAGGAGGAATGTTTTCGGGAAGTCCCAAGAAGGCAAAAATCTCCCATCGAAGGAAACAGCTCGGCCTCGAAACAGTACCTCCTTGTCTCCCACGGCAACATGACCTATAATCAATCACATTTTGTTGTAGACACCGGGTGCAGTTTTGAGGAGATATGTCTCTACTGCATTGCATAAAACCGTAAATGTTGGTGTTGGAAGATTCAAGCGTTCGTCTTCCAGCCGCGTAGTTCGTAGAAGAAACATCTTCTATCACACCAACCATCAAAGCTTCCCATGTCATATCGAAATCCGTCCCGTTAGGTTGATAATCTCTGGTATTGTAGTCATGTCGTATAATTTCCATATCGAGCGATCCGTAAAACGAGCGGTTTGAGTAGCGTACAAGACAAAGTGTATTTCTATACATCCTCCAGTCTATAGCTTCTGTCTGAGTAGTACAATTCTGTACCAACCCATTAGAGGCAGCCATGATACAATCAGAACAAGATCCTGCTTCAATACCTGGGACACACATCCCTAAACCGTATAATCTGTTGGGATCTTGTCCGGTCGACGTGGTATAGAAGCCATCATTAGCTGTGACGTTAGAAGGAAGAGTAGAGAGCATGACTCGGCGGTTTAAGTCGTAAGTACCATCGGGTGCGAAGAAACCAGATCTGTTAAGACAAGTATTTGCGTAGGCAGTGCTGCTTATGAGCACAAACCAGAAGGATACTAATAAGTTGATCATTTTTGTTCTTTCCTATAATTGTGTTAATTTGAATGTCTTAAAATGAAAACCTCTGAGTCTTGAAAGATATAATTTTTTTCAAGCATGGAATTTCAACTTTATTTTCAATCTCTCCGTGGTCTACAAATTTTACAAAGGAGGCATTCACATCTTATACATCTATCTATCTCTCTTCTCCCATACTTGGTGACACATGTCCCTTACAATCATACGCTGCGTTTTGATTGGCTTGGACTAACGTTATTTGGGCTCATAACAAAACAAAATCAAAGCCGAATTCTTACCTTCACCTTCTTCAGACATTACGTCCATGGATTTCTAGGGTTCATCATGTCAACCGACTATGGAGTTTTATGTTACACGAATCGTCATGAAGAAACTCTGGATCGAACTCTGTTTGTGACGTTTTCGTTTGAGGTTCCTCTCCTCCAGACCGTTACGGATGCTTTGATTGATGGTCTTAACTCATTCTCCCCACTCTTATCAAGATTCCTCATTCAATGCACTTACTCTTCCAGTCGGTCAATCTTTTGCTATAAAAAAGGTATGCATTCATCTGTAAACATCATCCTTTCACTCCTCACAACACTAAAAAAAATCTTCTTCTTTGAGCAGAGTGGCTAACTCATATTTCCTCCTTATTGATTTGAAAGCTGGTAGCTGTAGCACCACCGTCTGAGGCCGTCTGGGAGGCCAAGAATGTGAAAAGAGGTGGCGAGCTTATGGGCATCGTATGCTTCTCCTTGATGCCCCGGCGATTTCCAAAACAAACCATTCCCTTTTCCTTTAACATTTGAGTTTAACGTTTTTCAGGCGTAGATTCCAATTGGTTCTGATTCTCGCTGTAATTTTAGATTTTGATGTGAGAGTCGTAATCTTCAATTGTTAGACAATTCGTGTGTTTGTGTAATCTATCAGAAAGCTTATACATGTCAAAAGATTCAAGTTTTTTTTTTTTTTTTGTCAGTTTCTTACTTACAAAGGAAGAATCAAACGAGCAAACAGAGAAAATACATGTAGAGGTTTTTAGCTTCGATCTATCTATATATATCTCTGCTCTCAAGTTTCTGGCTTTAGCTCATTACCATCTTGATTTTCTACCAAACTGATGAAGTAATGTAGTCTTGGACCCGATATGATTATATGCGTCTTTGTAAGGAAAGGCTCTACCTTGGCTTAGACCATTGTAGAATAAAGATCTCTCGCCTGAATTTTCTTCGTTTATGTCCTCAATTTCTCCATCTTTGATGTTCTGTTTCACGTACTCTTTAGTCTCTTTGTTATGTAGCTATGTACGGTTCACTGTCTTTGATTGTGATACATTCAGTTTTGAGAACATAACAAACATTTTGAGTGAGACCGAAAAATACCTAACAGAACAAACAGATTCTCGGGTGATCTCTTACTTTAAGAAATCGCCTCTATGAAACTAAGAAGCACAGCTACGCTATTTGCAGTAAATTAACAGTACATTGATCCCTTAGTGACCCAACACCATCGAGAATTCGGTATTTGGTTGCAGCTTTCCTTCTTTGCAGCAAATAACAGTTTCCATGTCTCAAGGCAGGTACCAACCAAAAGTAAATGCATGCTAAAGGAGGAACAAATAATGGATCTATCAAGGTATTGTTGAATTTTTCCAAAATGTGTTGTACATTTATTCGCATGTAACGAATCCATTTTATAATATTGGCTTATAAGACCTCCCATTGCATACTCTGAACATCATATTTGTTCTTCTTTGTGGAACATTCGCCGTAAACGGCAAAGTAAATCCAACATCGGAAGCTAATTAAGTACTTTCACTCACTAAATAATATGTGATTGTCATAGACATCAGCTACTGTCAAATGTGAATATAAAATCTTCTTATGTAGAGTTTATATCATCTTCACATCTCTACATATGTTTATCAAATTTGTTGGCTAGGGTTCGCGATCCAAAAGCTGCAGATATTGTGTTCATATGTGGGTCTATATAATTGACATTAAGTTCGGCTTTGATTTGTCTCTCCACATTATTTAAAAAGCTACCCTTTTTGCTTCTACTTTTGCCCTGAGAAAATTGATGGTTAGTAGTTTCGGTCACTGGTGAGGTAACATTGGTGTAGAAACTCTCTTCAGAGTTCTTTTTGGGTTCAAAAAGAAAACATGGCAATGGTGGTGAAGAAACTCATCCCGATGAACTTAGCAATGGACACACTGGGGTATCATCATCCAGAACTTTAAACCATTTATTTTCCTCATTATGTATAACTTTTTCTGCCACGATTTTTTTTGGGTTCATGTATCTGTTAATTTCTTATGCAGAAAAGAGCTATGGTTTCAAGAGGAGAGTTGACGTTTCAAGATGTTTACGGTGCAGAGGCATTGCTGAATGAAGAAGATGAGGAGGATGATAGTGTGGTTGAAACCTGAGCAGCAGACGATGCCCGTTGAGTTTGTGAAATCGTGTTGCGTCAATTCCACTATGACGAATCGTGGTGATATGGTCCATTGTTATGTATGTTTTGCTTTCACTATGACCCATGAAGTTATTATGACAGGTTCTTCGGAAAATCACTGTCTCATTTGATGTTAAACTTTGTTATCATAATCACACATTATTTTAACACATGTTATCTTTGTAGATTGTAATTGTCTTTGTAATGTTCCTTTTTGAAATTATTTTCTTATGTTCAGTACACACCGACAATAAATATATGAAGTATAAGGTGCATTTTTGCAGAGCTCTTGCAGGGAAACCTTTTTTGCCCAGGTGAACAGGTGATCCATGTCTATCAGTTGGATTTGATGACTAATATGTTGGGAATTCCATCTGCGGAAGCCATCGAAAGGTCCAGTGTCCCTTTCCAGTTTTCACAGTTGCATTGTTACTTTTTTGGCTGAAATGCGTGCACTCAGTGTGAATGTTAGGAACAGTAAAGCTCGAAGGTACTTGAGCAGCATGAGGAAGAAGAAGCCTATTCCTTTCTCACATAAGTTTCTACATGCTAATCCTCTCGCTTTTCTTCTACAAGAAAACTGTTGTCTTTTAAATCCAAGGACTTATGTTTTTTTTCAGATTTAACCAAACTCAAGACAATACCTATTTACGATTTCAATTTTCGGTTTTAACCAAACTCAATACAACAAAAAGTTTTAGAAGTGAATTTTACGAATATATAAAATTTTGATAAAATAGGACAACAAAAATTCATATATTAAAAATAAAAAATACAATACAAAATAAACAAAAACAAATATTGATATGAAAATAAAATAATATAATTTCACTGTCTGAATTAAATACATCATAAATTATTTAAAAACATAAAATAAATATATAATTTTTTTTAATTAACTACTAAAAAACCTCAACAATCTATTAAAAATTAGTAAACAACACCGATTCATTTACGAAAATAATGCATTATGCATAACATATATCCAAACTATCAAAATAAAAAAAAATATTAAGTGGCAAATTATGTGAAATAACCAACAGAAAAACTATAAATCACTAACTAACTAAAATCACACCCTTTTTCCTCTTTTTTTTTTTTTAATTTCAATCTCTCTACCCTTTCTCTACAAATCTGATTTCCTTTTTTTGGTTAATTCACAGATAAACCCATAAATATTTTACAAAATAATATAAAATTAATGTTTGGTTAAATATTTTATTAGTGTATGATAGATGAACAGTTTGATGAAGATTGCATTTGTTGAATTAAGGTTGCAACGGGATTAACTAATGGTGGAATACTGGAGAGATGGGAAAAAATTAAGTTGGTTATCATGGAAGCTTGAAATGAAGAAGATAAAAGATGATTGGATTAAAAAGAACATGTCAACTTAGTTTGGTCCCAAGAAGTATGTCTTCAAGATCAATTTCTAGAAAACACAAGTTTTGAGACCAAACATGTTCATGTAGTCAGAATTTGTCCTTTTTTTACTTCATAGGTTTGTTATATATTCTACCATTTTTGCTAATATTATCCAAGAGTTTCAGATGAACTGAAATTTGCTAGCTCAAAGCTTTACATTGTTACCACAAAGCAAATGTTGTAATAAGAATAATAACAAAACAAAGACTTTAAGGAAAATCAGAATAATCATACAAAATATGTAACTATAATATTAAACGGTTCAGGCTTTGGTTGAACACCTTAGAGAGCAGCTTCGTCAGATAATGCGATTCCATCTTGCTGCCCAAGGGACCATAGTGAGAACTGGTGTGATCTTATTTTTTTCGGTTCAAAATCCTAACCCAAAGATGTTGCAACATGATGTTGCAGCATGTATGATTTTCCCTCAAGAAACTTATTAAGGCAAGCATTACTTTATGTTATGAACAGATTTTCTAAAGAGCGAGAAAACACACAGATCATTTGGTTCGTGTATCACAATGTAAGTTTACTAAGAACAAATGTCATGTAAAGCTCAAAAGTCAAAATAGATCATATCATGTGAAACAAAAAAGATAGAAGGTGTTTACTTCTAAAGAGTAAGTTCATTTGTCTACATCTAAACCATTGAGTTCAATCTATGATTTGTGAGTTTCAACATCATTTGAATCAATTATTTTTTTTCGAGAACATGTTTTTATTTCCAAAATTCCAATGAAATTCAAAAATACACATACAAAAATAAGAAATAATCTATATTTATCTTACAGAAAATAATCAACTACCATTCTAAAGATATTTATTCTAAATACCATCATAATCAAAAAACATTTGTGATCTCTACCAAAAATAAAATAACAAATAGTGAAAATTATATTTATAATTAAAATAAATTTATATTTACAAATGCTCATTCAAATATAAGATGTTTCAATATTATTTTTAAACTATTGTTCCGCCCGTTACCATAGTACTTTTAAAAAGAAAACGAGAAAATAAATATTGAAACTATTGAAAAGTTAATATGAACTTGGGAACATACAAACAATGATGGGAAAAAATAAAAGGCAGTTCTTTTGTACAACTAAATCTGCTCCATTTAGATGGAAACAACATCTTATTTAGATATACTCTATTTGGATGTTGTTCATTTGTATATTTGTTGTACATTCATCTAGATGTAACTTTGTTTGTTTTCTTAACTTGCATCTACATCTTGATGTGAGAATAAGCGATTTTACAATTTTGGAGGAAAAGTATATGATTTTATTGTTTTGGCCCAGAAAAAGTTATTCTATGGTTTCAATGGGAAAATTTAATTTTGCTATTTTGGCGGAGAAAAATATATTTTGCGGTTTTGCAGAAAAATATGATTTTGCTAGTAGAAAATATGATTTTATGGCTTTAGAAGGAAAAGCAATTTTACAGGTTTTTATAAGAAAAAAATATATGATTTTGCGATTTTGGTTGAAAACACATAATTTTACGGTTTTGACAAAAAAAAATATAATTTAGTGATTTTGGTTGAAAACACATAATTTTACGGTTTTGACAAAAAAAAAATATAATTTAGCGATTTGACAAAAAAACATATTTTGAGGCTCAGTGAAATTGCAAAACAATATTCGTTTAGATCAGTTAACACACCGAGCCTAGTATATATATGTGTCGTCGAAAGAAACTGGACCACGCTTGCAAAGACCTGATAAAATTTCCTCAAGTTCATATATAAATTGCAGAAAAAAATAAAACATTGCAAGCCCAAATTAAAGGCTTTAGTGTTAGAGCTAACCGAGTAGTTAAAAGCTAAGATAGAGAGTACTGACTTTTGTATAAGAGTCCATACATGTACACGAAGAATGTCTAATTTGAAAAGGTGAGGAAACAAAGGGTGATCGGTGAGAGGAGATTAAGTAAAAGTCGCAATTCCAGCGTTTTATAAAGAGCATAAAAATATAAGAATTCATGTCCACTATATGAATTCATGAAGATCCCTTACGCCTAAAGGAGTGTGGAGAAACCAAGAATAAGTTAAGACCTGGAACTTCTCTTTGACTTCGAGAGAGCAAACAAGTACGTGAATCCTAGAATTGTTTTGACAAAAAAAATCATAAGAAAGAGTAAAAATATTTTCTTGTTGGATCTCATGGACCAGTCCAAGACGGTTAGGGCAGGGACGCTTCACCGAGACTTCTCCGTTAAGAAGACTCGACTATATTAATCTGTACACGTATACTTTCAGGGTTTTACAACCACCAGATCTATTGGGAGAGAAATTGCTTCCCTTTTTATAGCAAATGTCTTGTTTTACAAAGGAGACATTTGAATTCTGTTTCAGTGCAATGGTAAATGACTGATAAGATAGATGTTTGGCTGTGGATGAACTTCATGACGGTCTTGATACCTGACTTCACTAGGTTACAAAACAGGTGCATGGATTCTCACCCAAGTTACTTCACTAGGTTTCATTACTAATACTCGTTTATGAAAGAATATATATATTACACAATAGCCTGGCTTTCAACGAGGACTAACACACGTGATCGTTGCATCATTTACAGAACATGCAATGGACATGCTAGTGGACGGACCTGGCTGAAAGCTCTCAGCTAATGGGATATTCTCTGATCTGACTCTGAAGAAAAACCCGGGAGGTTGGGGCACAGGCAGTGTAATTGAAGTATTAGTGAGCATCTGAAATATTGTGACCATGCTTGGACGATCTGTTGGATTTTCTTGAACACATAATAACCCAATATGGACGCATCTGATGAATTCATACTTATCATAGTTAACTCCTATGACCGGATCTACGAATTCCAACAATGAATCATTGTTCCAAAGCCTCCATACCTGTTTATTTGTTTCCCAAGAAACTACTGTTCAGCGCAACAATCATTACTATAAATGAAGTAGCAAATTGTGAGATAGTGTGGAAATTTACTAACATATGTAACCAAGTTGCCTGTTGAACCATCTATCTCGTGGAAGCTACTATTCTTTTTTCCACCAATAATCTCTAGAATCAATACTCCAAAACTATACACATCAGACTTAGTCGAGAACTGCCCATTCGCAACATACTCCGGCGGCATGTAACCGCTGAAAAAACATCGCATATAACTTATCAAAAACAATAAAGAGTTACAGATTATAACTAAACCGGACAAATACTTACAATGTTCCAACTACTCTTCCTGTGTTATCTTCCGTTTGATCCATTCTGAAATTCCTAGCCATACCAAAATCCGCAATTTTTGGGTTCATATCTGCATCTAATAAAATATTGCTGGCCTTGAGATCACGGTGTATGATTGTAAGCCGTGAATCTTGATGAAGATACAAAATTCCTCGAGTGATCCCTCCAATGATCTTGTATCGTCTTGTCCAATCTAATTGGCTCCTCTTTGTTGAATCTGCACATGCCTCATTGACCAATTAGACTATGATGAGATTAAGAACTAAGGTTTCAGAGAATAATAAGCCTATCATTTGTTCTTATTTTACTTACCACCAAAGAGGAAGTAGTTAAGACTCTTGTTGGGCAAAAACTCGTAGACTAATATCCTTTCCTCTCCTTGGACACAAAATCCAAGAAGCCTAACAAGATTTCTATGTTGGAGTTTAGCTACAAGAAGCACCTCATTCTTGAATTCTCTTTCACCTTGTCCTGAAGTTTTAGATAGTCTCTTCACAGCAATCTCTGTTCCATTCGGAAACGTTCCCTGCACGTCTCATAAGTTATCAGAATATATTTGTTTGCTTTCTCGTCAAGTTTCTAGCACAAACACTATACCTTGTAAACTTCACCAAATCCACCATGACCAAGCTTGTTAATGTTGTGAAAATTACTTGTTGCAGCCTCGATAGCTTTAAAATCGAATTGAAGTGAACCTGAAGTTGAAATATCATCCCCAGCTGCAGAACGAAATTAACGTAGTATTACATCACTGGAGAGTTTCCTAGGGTCATCACATTTCTATATCAAATTCGTATCTCTTTACCGTTATCTAGCGGTTCAGTATCATAAGTCTTCTTTAATCTCATTGCAGCAGAGAAATAACCATCTGAAGAACATATAAAAATTAAAGAAACTACTTATGTTTTGATCTGTCTCTGTACCAAAAAAAAAGCGGAAACTCACTTGCAGTTGTAAATGCTTTATGCGATTTTCTCCTCTTCCAAATAGCAAATCCTAGAGCAACCAACAAGATGGGAACAAGGACAATTGCCACAATAGTTCCTGTAGAAATACCTTTGCCATCTGCACGGAACCCACATCACCATTGATTGGGATTAAGGGAAACTAACATGAGTAGAGCAGAATAAAAATTAAAAACCAACAAGAACAGAACAGAAAAAAAAAAGTTTAAACATGTTTTGTTTAACCTAGGAACAACAAAGATTATGATACATGATCTTACCTTTCTCAAGAGGAGGCATATTATCCAAAAGTGCCAAGAACGGATAAACCTCCCACCGAATGAAACAGCTCGGCCTAGAAAAAATGCCTCCTTCTCTCCCACGGCAACAAGACCTATACTCAATCACGTTTTGTTGTAGACACCGGGTGCAGTTTTCAAGAGATATGTCTCTACTGCACTGCACAACACCGTAAACGTGGGAGATAGACGACTGAAGCTTCTGCGTTCTCGCTGCGTAGTACAAAGAGGAAGCTTGATCTATCAAACCAATCATCAAAGCCTCCCATGTAAGCTCTAGATCCGTCATGTTAGCCTGAACATCTCTAGTATAATTATCACTCCGTATAATTTCCATATCGAGCGATCCGTAAAACGAGCGGTTTGAGTAGTGCACAAGACAAAGTCTAGTTCCATACATCCTCCAGTCTAGAGCATCTATCTGGTTGGTACAGTTCTTTACCAACCCATTAGACGCAGCCGTGATACAATCAGAACAAGATCGTGCCTCAGTACCTGGGAAACACATCCCTAAACCGTATACTCTGTTGGAATCTTGTCCCGTCGACGTGGTATAGAAGCCATCATTAGCTGTGACGTTAGAAGGAAGGGAAGAGAGCATGGCTTGTCGGTTTAAGTCGTACGCACCATTCAATGCGAAGAAACCAGATCTGTTAAAGCAAGTATTTGCGTAGACAGAGCTTATGAGCACAAACCAGAAGGATACTAATAAGTTGATCATTTTGTTTTTATTTTTCAATATAACTGTGTGTTTGAATGTCTTAAATTAAAAACCTTGAGTCTTGAATGATATAATTTTTCAGGCATGGATTTTCAACTTTGATTTCAATCTCTTTGTGCTGTACAAAACTGAAAAATCGTCATTGAATTTTCTCAAATTGACTTTGATGAACAGTTGATGGCTCTGTTGTCATCCTGACCAAGTCTTATTGCTTGTTTCATAAATTTTGATTAATTAGTTTTAGCTACACAGTAACCGGTCTTGTTGAATTAAGTAGGAAGTAGCCATTCCTGCGTGTTGAGTTAAGTTTTACCTCGGACTGCCGGAACACTTCCGCAGATCAAAACGAGATCTCTTCTCATCCATTGTAGACAGGATAAAGCAGAAGGCAAAAGGCTGGTCTAATAGATTCCTATCAACAGCCGGGAAAATGACGATGCTCAAAAGTGTGCTCTCAGCGGTTCCTTCCCATGCTATGTCTTGTTTCCAGCTCCCAGTCTCTCTTTGTAAAAGAATCCAATCAGCGCTCACTAGATTCTGGTGGGATAACTGCGACGAAAGCAGCAAAATGGCATGGATCGCTTGGTCCAAGCTAATCCGACCCAAGGAGCAAGGAGGGCTCGACTTCAGAGATATTCAAAGTTTCAATGAAGCTTTCTTGGCAAAAATCAGCTGGAGAATCATCAACAAACCAGATAGCGTGCTAGGAAGAATTTTAATTGGAAAGTACTGTTCCACCGAAGATTTCTTGGTAGTAACAGCAAAGACTGCTATCTCACATGGTTGGCGTGGAATCTTGGTAGGAAGGGACATCATCCTTAAGAGCGCAGGCTGGGAAGGGGGAAATGGTGAAAGTATCAACATTTGGGAGAAGCCTTGGCTCAGCATCACTTCCCCACTACGGCCGATGGGACCACCCCCGGAAGAATTCCAAAACCTAACAGTGGCTGATCTTCTACTACCGTCTACACGGGAATGGAATCGGAACATGATCCAGAGAATTCTCCCATTTGAGGAACATAGAATTTTGGCAATCAAACCTAGTCTCACGGGGGCTCCGGATAAGCTCTCATGGCTGAACACAACCTCAAGCGAGTACTCTACAAAGACGGGCTACGCGGTTGCTCTCTCTAACCGAGACATGGAACTGGAACTCTCACAGGTTGACGCTTCATATGAGTGGAGGAAGAATGTATGGAACTTAAAGATCTCTCCAAAAGTCAAACTGTTTGTGTGGAAAGCAATACACGGGGCCATCCTAGCTGGAGAAGCACTCAGAGCTCGTCAGATCAATGTGGAGGGAAAATGCAAGAGATGCAATCTTCCTGAAACTATAGATCATCTGTTCTTTCACTGCTCCTTTGCGAAACAGGTCTGGACATCAGCCCCTGTTTTTCCTAGCATTGAGTACAGCGAATCTATAGCTTTGAGGAGTATATGGAACAACCTTATAAGCAAGAAAAACTTACCTCCCACTGGCATATTCGAAGGACCCTTAGCTCCTTGGATCTTATGGCAAATCTGGATTGCTAGGAACAAGCTTGTTTTTAATGACAGGATCTTCACCGCCGAGGAAACGCTCTCAAAGGCAGTGGCTTGTGCTCGCGAATGGGCCACCAGCCAAATTTCACACCCACAGTCTGCCCGGACTCCGCCATCTTCAGTTACAAATCCTATGGATTGCGCCCTGATAAAAACTGATGCTGCTTGGAATGAAAGATTGAATATTGCAGGACTAGGGTGGACAATTGCCTCGCAAGACAGAAGCTCGTCATTCTCCTCCCCTGCTCACCATGTGAGCTCGCCGTTAGTCACTGAAGGCTTAGCAGTTCGCGAGGCGGTCCTGAAGTGCAGGGAACTGGGCTTAGCTCGGATCAGAATCGAATCGGACTCAGCGGTCTTGATCAAAGCCCTGCAGACAGAAGCATCCCTCGCTAGTCTTTATGGAATTCTAACTGATATCCTCTCAGTTACCTCCTCTTTTGATTTCGTTTCTTTTAAATGGATCTCTCGAGACAACAATATTGTTGCAGACACCCTAGCAAAACAGAGTTTATCTTTTGAACTTGGCTTAATTGCCCCACCTACCTTTGTTTGAATGTTTTAATGCAAGTGTGTTTAAAAAAAAAAAAAAAAAAGCCATTCCTGCGTGTATGTATATAATGGCGCAGAATCCTAATTTTACCCACAAAACCCCTTTTCACTAGTCAACAATGGGCTTTATATAATTAAACCTCATAAAGAATGAAAGGAACCTATGATTGATTTTGGGCGTGACTGCTCACAAGAACGGGAATGGACAAGAGATCTAAGAGCATCTTTATGCCAGCAAAAAAGATTGCTTATGGTCTGGGCTCCACCAAAAACACAAGCATCGTCGTTTCCGCATGCAAAAAGTACCGAGCTTTCTTCGTTGCTTGTACTGTATGTGAAACCCACCAACACGTGGTGACCTGCTGATTGGTGCACTTTTTAACTTTTTATTTTTTTATTCAGACAAAAAATAAATAATTTAAACAACTTTTCATGATTGCTGGGATAATGATGCTCTAAAGATCGTCAACCAATTCCACTCTTCACTTATTACGTGCCTGAGACGTAAGCGATATAATGCATCTAAGACACTAAATCTTTTAGTATTTTCGACAAATGGACGTTAATAGAATTTTAGTCTAAAGTTTCTTTTGATAAGCAATAAGTTCAAGGTTTTAGAATGGATCCATATTTTTTTTTGTAACACCGACTTCCATTAAAATTAAAACCCAATGTTTATGGGAGACATTACAAGAGATTCATTATGAAGAGCTTGCTTAGCAAGAGCATCAGCATCCCTATTCCTATTGCGTGGGATCCAAGAAAAGGAAATCGAATCAAAAGCAGCAGACAGACAAGTGATATCTTCCACAATTCCGTAAATTTCAATTGCTGGAGGCCCAGTCGTGAGAGCTTTAACGAGGTTGATCGAGTCTGTTTCTAGGTGCACATGCCGATGGCCCTTCTCTATGCATAGCAATATTGCTTCGCGCACTGCCAGCCCCTCCGCTATTAAAGGGGAGGAGACGAAGTAGCAATGGGCTTGGAATGAGGATCTAGCCTCTGCTTCAGTGACAGAATGGATCCATATATAATGGATACATGAAAGATTTATCTCTAATGTGTCTGTATCGATGCACATTAAAGAAAATTTATGACAAATACGCTAAAAAGGTAATATTTTGGATTGAAATGAAGACTCAAATCGTTTTCACTCTAGGATTTTCTGCACAGCTAAAGCTCCGTTTCATGCCCGCTCCTTTCGGTATCCTTAATTACTAATTAGACTACTCTAAATCGATGACAAGTTTGATGCTAATTTTCCAAGACTATTCAATATCGTCGGATTTTAAAATTTAGAAAAGTTAAGTATTTGACTAGTATATCAAAATGGTATTATTTGACCTATAATAATCGCTTGACGTTGACGTTGGTTGACGTTGCCGGTGAAGGAGACATTATACATTATATCATATAGATATTCACATGATGAAAAACACAAATCAATAAACTCCAGTTATGCCTTCTTCCACTTTCGTCTTCCTTTTCCTTTTCTCCTTTCTCACTAGCTTCAGAACTTTTGCTCAAGAAACAGCACTTACTTGGCCAATCTCAGAACCCTTTTGTCTTCTCTCTCTTCTCCCAACGCTTCCTACGCCACCGGATTCCAGAGCGCCACCGTCGGGCAACCTCCCGACAGAGTCACCGGACTTTACCTCTGCCGCGGAGATGTCACGCCGGAAGTTTGCCGTAGATGCGTAGCCTTCGCCGTCAACGAAACCGTTACTCGGTGTCCGAACCAGAGAGAGGTGACGCTCTATTACGAAGAGTGTATGCTCAGACACTCTAACGGCAATATTCTCTCGACCCTGAACGCCAACGGAGAATTTACCATGGCTAACCCCCAGAAAATTACATCGAACCTAGTTAGGTTCACAGATTTGGTCTTGTCCACGATGAACCAAGCAGCCACCGTGGCATCCAACAGTTCCCGGAAATTCGATACTATAAATGCCTACACTGATTTCCAGACTTTGAACGGACTGGTTCAGTGCACTCCTGATCTGACGAGCCAAGACTGTTTGGACTGTCTAAGCCGGATTATCAATCAGTTGCCCACTGACAGCATCGGGGGAAGAGTTATGGTGCCGAGCTGTTTTTCAAGGTTCGTGCTTTACCTGTTTTACAATGAAGCCGCTGCCGATCGAACACCTCAACCTCAGCTCGATTCAGCTCCTCCTCCACCACCGCCAATTTCAATTCCTTCACCACGGCCGGGTCTGAACATTCTTTCTATTCCTTTAGTTACATGTTTTAGCTACAAGTTTTCTTTTATAAGACATTTAAAATTTGCTAAAACAACACTTCTTCCCATGTCAATACAGGAGAAAGCGGAAACTCCACTGTCATACTCATCGCTGTTGTTGTTCCAATCACTGTTATTTTTCTGCTTCTCGTAGCTGTTTTCATTTTCCGGTCAAAGAGAAAAACGACAGCTTATGAAACTGAACCACTATCTGGTAAAGGCTCCAGTACTCCAGTGATAAGCTATTTTCTCAGTTTTAATGAATATCCTTGTGTGTCCTTTTCCTTAATTAAGTCGTTTCTACAGATGGCGACGATATCGCAACTGCAGGCTCACTTCAGTTTGATTTTAAAGCAATCGAGGCAGCAACCGATAAGTTTTCCCAAGAAAACAAACTCGGTCAAGGTGGTTTTGGCCAAGTCTATAAGGTATTAATCCATTGTTTACCTATTTCTCCATATATGTTAATATGCTACAGTTTAAAAATTGTACATAATATTATTTAACTTTTTTTACGTGTAGCTTTCAAGTTAATTCTTACAAATATTAATTATATATATACCCTTAACGAATCTATTACGTACAATAGTTACCATTATTTATATATTTTTTTCTCCTAAGTAATATTTTTTATTCAAATTATTTTTCAGAAAAAGATAAATATAATATATCCCAAAATAGAAAGTTTTTGTAAATAATTTTTTTTTGTTTTTTGTTGAGAATTCTGCTTTAAAAGTTGCATTCACATTAATTATATAAATATAATTATAGAAATATTTTAAATGAAAGAATTTAATTTAAGAAGAATTTTCATGTTTATCACTTTGTTGGTACCATTATTCATGTTTACCAACATTGAAGAGACATTTTTAAAAATATATTCTTCATGAAAAGGGAAAAATACTCTTATACATTTGTTCTCTATATATCTATAATAAATAATGATTTAAATAAATAAAAATTTTAAAAATATTTTTTATGTTTTTGAATTATACTTTTAAATTCGAATTTTTATAATTTTTTTTTAATTTTTTTCTGAATAATTTTTTTCAAAATTTCTTTTTGATAATCGAAAACTATTTTTGAAAGTATTTTCTAAATTTTTAGGTATTTTTTATATTTATTTATATATTTATTGGAATCCAAAATTTCACATTCCAAAAACCTATTCCACCCCTCTATTGTAAACCCTAAGTCTAGTTAACCCTAGAGTTATAAATGTTATTTTCTCTTTTTAAAAATAATAGTAAAAGTGATTAGTGTAAACATGAAAAGTGATATTATAAATTTGGCATTTTTGACAATTTCCCTTAATTTAATAATATTAATATATTAATTAAATATATTTTTAAAGTATAACATAATCATCTCATGTCATATCATGTTTTCGATATTTTTTTGTTTTAACTAACTTAATACTAATTAAATAATTTAAAGGAATATGTAATTAAAAATTAAAGTTATGGTTATCAATTGCTTTGAATCGGAAATAACCAAATCCGCATAATCAAACTTTTTAGTTGTGGATTATTTACGTTCTAAAACTCTATAAATTAATTATTTTTTGAAAAATTTAAAGGTTTGATTTGCTTATAAAACTTAAAATCGATCAATACTCCAGTTTTTATTCTAATTATATTTCAAAATAACATTAAAATATTAAAATGTCCTAAAAATTACAGGGTTTTGCTTATACAAAATCTTAAAACACCTCATTATAAACCAAAAATGATTAAATACTCTGAAAAAAAAATATCAAATTATACAAAACTCTAAAAAATATATATTTACAAAACTAAGTTTAATAACCAAACTAAATGCAATAAAAATTAATATGATTTAACCTACTTAAATCATATGTCTATTTTAGATTGTAACATAATAGTATTTAACGATTTTAAATTTTTTTTATTTATGTATTAAGCTATAAAATAATTTAAAACTTATAAACAAACAAACATAAAATGTAAATATGTATATTCATTCATGAACACGAAAAAATCACTTAGTTATAATGTTATTGAAACATGAGTTCTTTACACGATCTTTAGGAAAAGCTTCCAACCTCACTTATATAGTTATATTTTCAACGAATATATCTTCCAACTTAAAAATTGTTTATGTCATTCCTCTCCGTACAAATTATCATCAAATGTGAATAAAAATAGTTAGAAAACGATATGTTTTGACGAAAGGAAACGTTACATGTTTTTACTAATAAAAAAATTCAACTAAAATGAATCCTAAAATAAACTTGTCAATCCCCTATATATTAATTGAGAAACACTACAATTTTTTTTGTAGCCACGTGTCATCACTAGGTTGATTCTTAGAATCATTAGAAAAATAAATTGGTTCATCTAATTATATAATAAGCTTTTTATTAAGCTAACCATAAATTCATTATTAATGTTTTTTTTTGTAACACATTCATTATTAATGTTCTTTATTATTTCCTTAAATAAAAGTTACGGAATTTCCTAATGTGGCTAAAGTATATATGGTAATGAATGATTTTGAAGATTTGATAAAAATTAGTGTATCTTCTATCATATTTGCATAATTTTAAAATATTAAAATAAATTAAAAAATCACAATAACCGTATAATAAAAATTTAGAATTTTTTTGTATATGTTATATTTTAAATTTTTAAAAACGACTATAAATTACTAAAACAGTTAAAAGTCTCACATTCAAATCTTGTGATCCATAATTTAAAATTTTTTTATGACAAAATACAAATGATTTCAAAATCATATAAATAAAAAGTCTAATTTAATTAATTATTAAGATTAAAATATATATATATATATATATATATCATTTTAAATTAAACTATAAACCCTATAGAATACATAAATATTTTAGTTTCGAAATTTACTTTGAACACTTTTTTGATAAAAGCTTTGAACGAGAAATGACAACTTTACTTTTTTTAAAAAAATTATAAATTATCAGTGATTTAAAGTTTTAGCTATTAAAAATACAAATGATCAAAAACACCATATGAGCAGAAAATATCATTTAATAGGCATTAATATTAAAAATATATTATGTATGTTAATATCATTTAAATTTAACTACATATCCTATCAAATAAAAAATTATTGTTTAGATTAATAAAATTGATTTATATGTTCGTACCAATTTAATTGTATATGTAATAGTTACTGATTTTTGATTATTCAATATATATTTATTATTTTATAATATGTAAAAATATATAATATATAAAATAATTTTTATATATAATATTCATTCCGCGGTAGGCGCGGATCTTAACCTAGTTATCTTTTTAATGGATAAACTAATCAACTTTAAAATTTGTTAATTTAGTCTCCCATGTCTACAATATTTTATTACTTCGACAAAACAAAACCAACAAATCGATAAATTCTCAAATCAAAACTAGGATTATTCGTTCGTTGATAAACCCAACCAAGCTCAAGTAAATCGAATCTAGCAAAGTGGACAATCGATGAGGGTGTGGAAGGAAAGGTGGACTGCATCTCCTAGTTGAAGTAAATATGGACGATATCATGGAAGGAAAGATGGACTTGAGTTGTACACCATCATCTTTGGTCTTCTTTAGTCAGTGTGCTCTTGAAAGGCTCCAAACTCAGCATGGTTGAATTCAAGTTCAGTCTCCACATCCTGATGCTGCATCAGGAGGTTCATTAAAAAATATTGTGTAACGAATTCTAACATTTCAGAGTTGCATTAGAGCATTGTATTTTCATGATGAGTAATTTGACACCCAGTTCTACTAATTTAAAAATAATGTACTCTTGTAGGGAACATTTCCTAGTGGAGTACAAGTTGCGGTGAAGAGGCTATTCAATACATCGGGACAAGGTAAAAGAGAGTTCGAAAACGAAGTTGTTGTTGTTGCAAAGCTGCAGCACCGAAATTTGGTAAGGCTGCTTGGGTTTTGTTTGGAAGGAGAAGAAAAGATACTCATCTATGAGTTTGTGCCCAACAAAAGCCTCGACTACTTCCTTTTTGGTCAGATGAGTTCAATACTAGCCTAAAATATTTTTCAAATTACATTCCGTTCTTTGTTTTGACTATTTTAAGAGCAGACTCTACGATGCAAAACCAGCTAGAATGGGCAAAAAGATACAAGGTCGTTGGAGGAATTGCTAGAGGAATTCTATATCTTCATCAAGATTCACGACTCACAATCATACATCGTGACCTTAAAGCAGGTAACATCCTTTTAGATGCCGATATGAACCCAAAAGTTGCCGATTTTGGAATGGCGAAAATTTTTGGAATTGACCAAACCAAAGCCAATACTAGAAGAGTAGTCGGAACCTAGTAAGTTTTAGCCTTGCCATTATTGCTTCTGTAGGCTGCTATATGTTTATGTTTAACTCAACATTCAAGTATTGTGGCAGTGGTTACATGTCTCCAGAGTATGCAATGTATGGACATTTTTCCATGAAATCAGATGTCTACAGTTTTGGGGTCTTAGTTCTTGAGATTATCAGCGGCAAGAAGAACAGTAGTCTTTATCAAATGGATGATAGTGCTGGTAACTTGGTTACATACGTGAGTCTACAACCTAATATTTTTGAAGCCTTTGCCGCCTTATTCAACAGTGACCACAATTTTAATTTTTTTTTTTGAAACACAAACATTTATTACTCATTCAGAGAGTTAGGTAACATTTAAAGCATACAATACTTGTTCATCAGCTAGACAATTCTTAGCCAACATATCAGCTTCCCTATTTTTCTCTCTAGAAATCCATCGAAAAGCAACAGAATCAAAAGCAAGAATTAGTTCATTGATATCCGCCACGATACCGTAGATTTCCATGCTCATAACATTCGTCTGCAACGCCTTGATCAGAAGAGATGAATCAGATTCACAACAAATTCTTCGTAGCTCCATATCCTTGCATTTATGCAGAGCGGCTCGCAAGGCCAGACTTTCAGCAACTAGGGGAGATCCGACGAATTTTGCATATAGTACGAACTTGCAGGACCGGTTTTCCGTAGTTATTGTCCAACCCAGGCCTGCAAGCAAAAGACTTTCATTCCACGCAGCGTCAGTACGAATCAGGACACCACTAGGCGCTACAGCCACCGGAGTGCTCTGTTTTTTCTTCACAAAGCATTCTTGAGTTTGGCTAAGATTCCATTCTCTGGCTGCAGCTAAGGCCCGAGTTGCTGTTTCCTCCGGTGTGATGTACTTGTTGTTGAAACACACATTGTTCCTTGCTAACCAGATATGCCAAAAGATCCATGGGGTAAGTTGCTGAGAGGTCAGTCCCACTGGCGGTAGTACCACTTCATTGCGCAACCTCATCCAACCCTCCCTTAAATCTAATAATCCGCTTGCCTCAATGCTCCTTCCGTACGGTAAGATTTTCCAGACTTGTTGCGCAAAGGAGCAGTGCAAGAGAAGATGAGTACTAGATTCAGGGAGGCCACACCTTTTACATCTGTGATCTACCGGTATGTTCCTTGCTACCAGGTTAGTCCCTACCGGTAACGTGTTTTTAAAAACTTTCCACAGAAACATCTTGACTTTCGGTGCTGTTGGGAGCTTCCAAACCTGTTTATTCCAATCAAACTGGTTATTCAGTTCCTGATGTAAGTCCTCTGGGAGTTGTGTTCTGACCACAATTTTAATTATTAATGTGCTTTACAGAGTTGGAGACTATGGAGCAACGGATTGCTGTTAGAGCTCGTTGATCCGTCCTTTCAAGATGACTATCAAACAAAAGAAATTACCAGATGCATTCATATCGCTTTACTCTGCGTTCAAGAAGAAGCTCGTCCAACTATGTCAGCAGTAGTCCAGATGCTCACTACCAGTTCGATTGCTCTTGCCAAACCTCGACCACCTGGATTCTTCTTCCGAAGCAGGGACGAAAAAGTAGAGAAAGTAGGTCCATCTACGCATACGTCTGCTCTATGTTCAGTCGATGATGCTTCCATTACTAGCGTAGCTCCCCGTTGAAGACAAAAGACGACATCAATGTAGAAGTTATGATATATGATTCAAGGCTAATAAAGTATTACGCTCTACAGTGAACAAACAATCGTCTAAGCTAAACTGGTTCCATTTTGAATTTACATTCTGTACCCGGCAAGTAAGAAAATGATACTTTGTTGTAAAGTTTGGTTTCCTTCAACCAGGCATATTGTTTGTCCGTTCTAAGCATAACTTGCATGCTTGTGTGGAATGCTGTAAGATGATGCTATTATTAGTACAGTTCAGATGTTATATCCTTTCTATTGAAGGTTCTGATTTGTAGATAACTGGATTTTCTTGAACGCACAATAACCCAATATGGACGCATCTAATGATTTCATACTTGTCATAGTTATCTCCAATGGCCGGATCTACGAGTTCCAAAAACTTGTTTTTCTCTAATATATGGCTCCGTATCGATGCCAATAAACGAAAAATGTATGACTAAAATAGGCTAAACAAATAATAATATTTTAGATTGAAATGAAGATTCAAATCGTTCTCTCTCTAGGATTTACTACACAGGTAAAGCTCCTTTTTTGCCGTCTCCTTTCAATTTGATTAATCACTAATTAACTAATTTAAACCTATGAAATGTCCACGCCCACGAAATCGTAATCAAAGCTAAATTTGTAAGAATATTCAGTATCGGATTGTAAAATTTAGAAAAGTTAGATATTTGACTAGTATATCAAAATGGTCTTATTTGAGTTGTAACAATTCGGTTGACTAACTTGTTGACATGCATAAAATTGTATCATCTTACAGATATTATTATATGCGGATCAGAAGCCATAAACGTCTGTTTATCTTTGGTTCTTCTCTGAGTTCTCTCTTCCTTTTGTCGCCTTTCTAGCAAGCTTGAGTTCTCCTACTCTGAGACAGGAAAACAAGTAATGATAGATAAACCCAATCCAGAGGTTCACCAAGAACCCGGAGATCGGAGAATCAAAGCCTAGAGGACGACCACGAAGGAAGAAGGATCATCCCGAAGAACAGAGATTCAATGGTGAATGATGATGAACATGATGATAGAGAGAGTTAGGGTTTAAGAAGATTGTTTTAATGTTTGATTGATTGATTCCCGTAAATGGGAAAAGGTGTACATATAAGTGTTTACTAAACCAAAGCTAAACCAGTAAGCTAAACCAAAATGCATAAATGAAATATCTAAACCGGAATTAACCATAATTCCTGTCACATACTCAGCAACAAGAAGTGTTTTACATTTACAAGATCGTTTATTCTTGAGGAGACTTTTCGTCTCTACTCGTCAAAAGAACCATCCCCTGTTTCACGTTAAATCTATTACAGACAATATAGATCGTATAAATTTGCTGTGATGAAAAACGCAAATCAAGGAAAAGCAATTATGTCTTCTTGCACCTCTTTTATCTTCATCTTCCTTTTCTCCTTTCTCACTAGCTCCAAAGTTTTTGCTCAAGAACCCACTTACGTATACCACATCTGTCCGAATACGGAAACTTATTCAAGGAACAGTACTTCCTTCACCAATCTCAGAACCCTTTTGTCTTCTCTCTCCTCTCCCAACGCCTCCTACGCCACTAGATTCCAGAATGCCACCGTAGGAGACCCTCCCGAGAGAGTCATCGGACTGTTCTCTTGCGGTGGGGACGTCTCGCCTGAACTTTGCCGTAGCTGTGTTGCCTTTGCCGTGAAAGACATCTTAATTCGGTGTCCCAATGAGAAAGAGGTCATTGTCTATTACAACCAATGTACGCTCAGGTACACTTTCTTCAGAGTTTCGATTCTAGATCGCAATTACGTATACCATGTCTGTCCAAACACCACAACTTTCACAAGAAACAGCACTTACTTCACCAATCTCAGAACCCTTCTGTCCTCTCTCTCTTCCCCCTTCAACTCCTACTCCCCCGGATTCCAAAACAACACCGCCGGGCAATCCCCTGACAGAGTCACCGGTCTTTTCCTCTGCCGAGGAGACGTCACGCCGGCAGTTTGCCGCAGCTGCGTCGCCTTTGCCGTCAACGAAACCTTAGCCCGGTGTCCGAACGAGAGAGAGGTGACGCTCTATTACGACGAGTGTATGCTCAGATACTCCAACGGCAACATTCTCTCGACCCTTAACACCAACGGAGGCATCATCTTGTACAACACTCAGAACGTTACATCGAACCAAACTGGGTTCAGAAACTTGGTCTTGTCCACGATCAACCAAGCGGCCACCGTTGCATCCAGCAGTCCTCGGAGATTCGCTACCGGAAAGGCTAACTTGACAGCGTTCCAGACTTTGTACGGGCTGGTTCAGTGCACTCCTGATCTGACGAGTCAGGAATGTTTGCGTTGTCTAAATCAGATCGTCAATCAATTGCCTATGGACAAGATCGGGGGAAGGCTTATTGTGCCGAGCTGTAATTCTAGATACGAGCTTTACCCGTTTTACAACGAATCCAACATTAGAACACCCCAAGCTCAGCTCCTCCTCCACCTCCACCACAGCCAATTTCAATTCCTTCACCAGAGCCAGGTCTGAACATTCTCTGTTCCTTTGATTACATGTTTTACAACAGTCTCCATGTGGTGATGGTATACAGATATTTATGTCAATACAGGAGAAGGCGGAAACTCCACTGTCATAGTCATCGCTGTTGTTGTTCCAATCACTGTTATTTTTCTGCTTCTCGTAGCTGTTTTCATTTTCCTGGCAAAGAGAAAAACGACAGCGTATGAAACTAAACCACTAGCTGGTAAAGGCTCCAGTAGTACACTGATACGTTATCTTCACAGTTGGAATGAATATCCTTGTGTGTTCTTTTCCTTAATTAAGTTGTTTCTACAGATGGGGACGATATTACAACTGCAGGCTCACTTCAATTTGATTTTAAGGCAATTGAGGCAGCAACTGATAAGTTTTCGGAAACCAACAAACTCGCGGTCAAGGTGGATTTGGACAAGTTTACAAGGTATTATAAATCCCCTTGCATAGGGCTTCCAATGTAGTTTATATACAAGTATAAATTTCATAAGACAACAAGATAAAGTAGGCTTAGAGTTATTAAACCTTGAAAATGTTCTAAATTGCGTAGACCTTTGTCAAAACCACAGTAACCACTAACCACGATGCCATGGATTTATATTGAATTTTTAAAATTCTATTGTTAGACAATTTTTTCACCCATAGGGTTGTTTTTGATTACTTCTACATTTCCATGACTGATTTAAAAATAATGTACCCTTGTAGGGAACATTTCCTAGTGGAATACAAGTTGCGGTGAAGAGGCTATCAAAGACATCAGGACAAGGTGAAAAAGAGTTCGAAAATGAAGTTGTTGTTGTGGCAAAGCTTCAGCATAGAAATTTGGTAAGGCTACTTGGCTTTTGCTTGGAAGGAGAAGAGAAAATACTCATCTACGAGTTTGTGCCTAACAAAAGCCTCGATTACTTCCTTTTTGGTCAGTTAATTTCAATAGCATAACATATATTTTTCGAGTTGCATGCCATTCTTTGTTTTAAACATTTTAAATATACGCATGTGTAGACTCTACGATGCAAAGGCAGCTAGACTGGAAAAGACGGTACAAGATCATAGGAGGAATTGCTAGAGGGATTCTATATCTTCATCAAGATTCAAGACTAACTATCATACATCGTGACCTCAAAGCAGGTAACATCTTATTGGATGCCGATATGAACCCGAAAGTTGCAGATTTTGGAATGGCAAGAATTTTTGGGATAGACCAGACAGAAGCCAATACAAGAAGAGTCGTCGGAACCTAGTATGTTTTCCTCTGGCCATTTCTTTCCTCTGTAGGTCGGTTAGTGGTTCTATTAACTTAACATTTAATTATTGTGGCAGTGGTTACATGTCTCCTGAGTATGCGATGTACGGACAGTTCTCCATGAAATCAGATGTCTACAGTTTTGGGGTCTTAGTTCTTGAGATTATTAGCGGCAAGAAGAACAGTAGTTTCTATCAAATGGATGGTAGTGCTGGTAACTTGGTCACATACGTAAGTATACAGCCTAATTCTTTGAAACTTTTGCTGCCTTATTCAACAGTGACTAAAGTTTTAATTATTAATATGTTCAACAGACTTGGAGACTATGGAACAATGGATCGCCATTGGAGCTCGTGGATCCGTCATTTCAAGATAACTATCAAACAAACGAAATTACCAGGTGCATCCATATTGCTTTACTGTGTGTTCAAGAAGAAGCTGAAGATCGTCCAACTATGTCAGCAATCCTCCAGATGCTCACTACTAGTTCGATCGCTCTTGCCGTACCACGACCACCTGGATTTTTCTTCAGAAGGAGGCATGAAGAACTAGGGAGAGCAGGTCCATCTATGCATATGTCTGCTCTCTGTTCAGTCGATGATGCTTCCATTACTAGTGTAGCTCCTCGTTGAAGACAAAAAAAGAACAATGTTAAAGTAATGATATATGATGATTCAAGACTATTAGAGTATTACACATCGACAATGAACAGCGATTCGTCTAAGCTAAGCTGTTTCCATTTCTCATTTTTCATTTCTTTATGTGCCCGGCGAGAAAGAAAATAATACTCTGTTGTAAAGTTTGGTTTCCTTCAACAAGGATTCATCTCAGCGATCTTTAACATATATTGCTTGTCCGTTCTAAGCATAACTTGCATGCTTGTGTGGAAGGCTGTACGGAGAGTTATTATTAGCATAGCTCAGAAATCATTCCTTTTCTACAGAAGATTATGAGTTGTGAATAAATTGGGAGGTTCAGCTCCATTTCAACAACATAAAGCGTCAGAGGTTTTTTGCTTTTTAATAAAAGCTCAGCTCCTTTTTCTTCTAAGTTCTTGATGAATCTTTGCTGTCATATACCTTGACCAGACTCCCATTGTTTCATAAGTATAGCTTTTTCAAACTCATCCGTATAACTTGAAAATTCAACCCATTAATGATGCCATGATATACGTAAGGAAAAAAGAGTAAAGACTAATACTTAACTTCTGTCTTATGCATAGACCAAAGACCAATCAAGGGTTAACTCAATCGCTTTAGTTTTGTTCTTTTTTCGCTGGAAGATAAGTTAACTAATAGTATGATAACGTTAATAACGACCAATGCACCAATATTTCCTACAATGATTAGGATGTCACTTATTATTGTGAAGAAAACGAAACAGGGGATTTTACAGAGCTTTCTTTGTCAGCTTTTTAGATAGTTGAGATAAGAGTGTGGGGGTTAAATCAGTGTCGAGTTGAATTTTCTACGTCAATGGCCATGCACATCAATGGGAAATTCACTAATCTGAATTGTCGTGGGAGACTTGAAAGTACATATCAAACATCAGCCTCGCTTTCAACGAGGACTAACACATGTGATCGATATACTAATAAAAAGATTTTTCCATATGCATGTTTTCAGCAACAGAAAGTGGTTGAGTATTTTTCCGATGATTTTTATTGTCATGTATCTCAATCAGATTTCACTGTTCCACAAGTAAATGTGATGTTGATGTAGTTTTCTTCAGATTGATCTGTATAGCTTAAAAACTACCCAATAACGCATCAGATATGAAAGGAAAAAGGAGCAAATACGGATACTTAACTTCTCTTGCAAACATGTTGTGAAACCAAGACCAATCAAGAGCTGAACAAAATCTCATTTTGAAAAAATTAATATTATAATAACTGTAATAACAACTTCCTACTAAGATTAGGATGTCACTTCTTTTGAACGGAGGATTATTACAGAGCTTTCCTTTGTCAGTTTTTTTTAAAAGAATATTTTTGATGATTCAGATAATGTGCATGTGTTTAGTAGATCTGGTTCTTATCAATTAAATTACGAGAACTAATTTGAATTATCATGGGAGACTTGAGATCTTTAAGGTATGGACTAGCTGATATTTGGCTTTTGAATCAATATTTCTTCATCAATCATAAGTCTGTAAAAGACTATACATCTCAAACATCAGCCTAGCTATTAACGAGGACTAACACACGTAATCGATATACTAGTAGACGGACCAAACTGCGATCTCTCCTCTAATGGGTTTGACTTGGATCTGACCTTGAAGACAAATCCAGGTGGTTGAGGCATATGCAAAGTAATAGAAGCATTAGTGAGCGTACGAAAGATTGTAGACATGGTTGGGCGATCCGCATGATTTTCTTGAACACATAACAGTCCGATGTGGATGCACCTTATGACTTCACATCTGTCATAATTCTCCTCCATGGCCGGGTCTATCATTTCCAGCAATGAGTCATTGTTCCAAAGCCTCCACACCTATTCAAGTTATTTATCAAGAAAATAATGTTGACAGCCATGATCATTGCTAAAAAGAGAAACAGTTTGAGATAGTGTGGAAATTTACTAACATATGTGACCAAGTTGCTTATTGAGCCGTCTGGCTCATTGAAGCTACTATTCTTTTTTCCACAAATAATCTCCAGAACCAATACTCCAAAGCTATACACATCAGATTTTGTGGAGAACTGTCCACTTGTCACGTACTCGGGTGGCATGTAACCGCTATAAAATATAACTTTTTTTTATCAACAACAACAACAAGGATATAAAAATTATACTGTGGAGAATTACTTACAATGTTCCAACCACTCTTCCTGTGGTAGCTTCAGTTTGGTCCACACTGAAATTTCTAGCCACTCCAAAATCTGCAATCTTCGGATTCAAATCTTCATCTAAGAGAATGTTACCCGCTTTGAGGTCACGGTGTATAATGGTGAGCCGCGAATCTTGATGAAGATACAAAATCCCACGAGTAATTCCCTCAATAATGTTGTATCGTCTTGTCCAATCCAGTTGACTACTCTTCTTAGGGTCTGGGAATATATCAACTGATTAGACTATGAGATCATCAAGAACTAAGGTTTCGAGAAAATAGGCCTATGTATGATATGTTTCTTACCAAAAAGGAAATGATCGAGACTTTTGTTAGGCAAAAACTCGTAGACTAATATCTTTTCTTCTCCTTTGACAGAAAACCCAAGAAGCCTAACAAGATTCTTATGTTGAAGCTTTGCTACAAGAAACACCTCGTTCTTAAACTCTTCTTCACCTTGTCCTGACAATTTAGACAGCCTCTTCACAGCAACATATGTTCCATTCGGTAACGTTCCCTGTCAATTCGTATGACCTTTGCATAATTATCGGAATTTTTTTGTTCGTTTTCACCGATTTGTAACATAAATAAGTACGTGGAACAAATATTATACCTTGTAAACTTCACCAAATCCACCATGACCAAGCTTGTTAGTATTATGAAAATTACTTGTGGCAGCTTCAATTGCTTTAAACTCGAATTGAAGTGAACCTGAAGTTGTAATATCATCCCCAGCTGCAGAACAAATGTATACATGGCGTTATACTTAATAAATTTCTCTCTCAAATCCGTAGTCCTATACCATTATATGTCTTCCAAAATAATTTCTAGCATTTTGAACTTATGTTTTGGAATCATCTTCGTACCAAAACATAAGGAAACTCACTATCGGTTGTAAATGCTTTGAATGCTTCTCTTCTCTCCCAAAGAGCATATCCTAGAGCAAGCAATACAACGGGAACAACGACAATCGCCACAATAGTTCCCGTAGAAATCTTTTTACCATCTGCATCAACCAAAACCACCAATGAAGGAACAATTTTGGCACCAAAACAAGAACAGAGAACAGAGCAAAAACCCTCAAATAAGGCTAGATATGAATAGTTGACCCAAAAAAAAGGTTTGATATGTATATAATCATTTGATCTAACAACAACAATGAGTACAAAACATGATGTTACCTTTCTCAGGAGCAATATTATCGAAAAGGTCCAAGAACGGATAAACCTCCCACCGAATGAAACAGCTCGGCCTAGAAATAATGCCTCCTTGTCTCCCACGGCAACAAGACCTATACTCAATCACGTTCTCTTGAAGACAATGAGTGCAGTTTTCTAGAGATACGTCTTTACTGCACTGCACAACACTGTAAACGTGGGAGATAGACGACTCAAGCTTTCTTATTCCGGCTGCGTAGGACAAAGAGGAAGCTTGATCTATCAAACCAATCATCAAAGCCTCCCATGTAATCTCTAGATCTGTCATGTTAGCCTGAACATCTCTTGTATAGTTCTCACTCCGTAGAATCTCCATACCAAGCGACCCGTAATATGAGCGGTTCGAGTAACGTACAAGACAGAGTGTCCTGTCCATCCTCCAGTCTATACCTTCCGTCTGGTTAGTACAATTCCGTAACAATCTAGCAGATGAAGAGATGATACAGTCAGAGCAAGATCGTGCATCAGTACCTGGGACACACATCCCTAGACCGTACGTTCTGTTGGGATCTTGTCCGGTCGATGTTGTGTAGAAGCCGTCATTAGCAGTGACGTTAGAAGGAAGAGAAGAGAGCATGAGTCGGCGGTTTAAGTCATAAGTATCATTGGGTGTGAAAAAACCAGATCTTTCAAAGCATATATCTGCAGAAACAAGAACAGAGGTTAAGAGGACAATCCAGAAGACGACTAACAAGTCGTCCATCCTGGTCTTGTCTTGTCTCGTCTCTTGTGTTTGATTTTCCGAATCAAAAACTTAAATTCTTGAAATTAATAATTTTAAAATATACTAGTTGTCATTTTCATTTTCTTTGGCTGTACGTAATTGACTAATTGTCATTGATTACTCTATATTTTAGACTCTGGAAGATGATCAGTCTATGTCTATGTCTGTCAATTTCAGTGTGATATGACGTAATTAAGACTTTCGGTTAACTTGGTTTTATAATTACCTATTTAGTATGAGTTTTTTTCAATATACTAAAAATCGGTTTAGTGTTTAAACGGCAAATTGGTTATAATGAAATTACTTTTAAAATTTTTTGATTTATACTACTCAAATCAGTTTGACACGTTTTAAATTGCTATAAATCAATTTAAATCAATCTAAATTAGTTAAGTTAAATAATAACGTTTGACAAAAAAAAGTTAAATAATAATGTTAATGCAAATTTAAAAATTTATCTAATTTCTTTTGATATATATATAATTTTTACAATTAATCAAAATAATATTTATTGTTAAATTAAGAAATTAAAATATTTAATATAAATATAAAATATATGAAAGATAAATTAATAATTTGATTATGCTTAGCTCCAAATAATCCATTTAGGTGATGTTTGTTTGTGCATCTGGAAAATGCAGCAGACATATCAATAGATAGACCTGCTCTTCCTACTCGTTCATCCCTGCTTCGGAAGAAAAATCCAGTTGGTCTAAGCTAAGCTGTTTCCATTTTCCATATTCTTTATGTGCCCGGCGAGAAAGTTAATAATACTCTGGTTTATAGTTTGGTTTCTGTAACGGCTCTATGCATGCTCTTCCCTCCCATGGCCCCACCACTAGGTCACGGCCGGTGTATTAATTTTTAGGGCAACTCCGTCGATAAGTATCTTAGCAACAGGTTCTAATCTCAAAAATAATACTAATCTTATCATATCTAATTTTGTAATTAAAATGTATTTCTTCTTAGATGCTTAAATGTCCTCTTAAAGAAGCGTATGCAATTTTTCCTACTTTTTTATTATTTTAATTTTTTTTTTGTTATAAGAACCAATATAGAAACGGTCGTTGGACCTGTTCTTAGAGACTCGAAATACTTATTTTCTAACTATTCAATTACCATGTGAATTTTTATACGCTTTCACCTCACTTGCTCGGTATCTTGACAGACAAGTGACTGAAATAAAAAATATATTTTACTAAAATATATAACCACCAATCAATTGAGATGTTCAGCTCTGTTTTCCAAGCATATTATTTCAACAACAGAAAGACGATGGACTTTATCTCCAATTTTCTCCGGAGGGAAAAGAAAAGTATATTCCCAAGCATATGTTTTCAACAACAGACACCGTCTGAAGATTTTTCCAAGTGATCTTTATTGTTGTGCCATATATCTCAACCAGAGTCCACTTTTCCACAAGTGAATTTGATGTTGCTGTTTTTTCTTCAAATTGATCTGTACAGTTTAAAAGTACTAATACAGCACTGGTACTTAACTTCTGTCTTGCACAAATGTTCTCAAACCAAGACTAATCAAGAGTTAAACAGAAAACCCCCATTTGAAAGCAAGTAAATTATATTATGGTAACGGTAACAACGACTCCCTACTAAGAATAGGTTGTCACTTAAGCTTATGAAGAACACGAAACAGAGGACTGTTACAGAGCTTTCCTTTGTCAGCTTTTTTTAACCTTTTATGATTCAGATAATGTGTGTTTAGCTAGTATATCTGGTTCAATTCAATTAAATCAGAATTTGAATCTTCTACGAGAACTAATATGAATTATCACGGGAGACTAGAGATCTTTAGGTCTTCCTTCTGAACTAGCTGATATTAGGCTTTTGAATCAATATTTCTTCATCAATCATAAGTTTGTAAAAGACTATACATATCAAACATCAGCCTAGCAGTCAACGGGGACTAACACACGTAATCGATATACTAGTAGACGGACCAGACTGCAATCTCTCATCTAATGGGTTTGACTTGGATCTGACCCTGAAGACAAATCCAGGTGGTTGGGGCATATGCAAAGTAATTGAAGTATTAGTGAGCATACGAAATATTGTGGACATGGTTGGACGATCTGTAGGATTTTCTTGAACACATAACAATGCAATGTGGATGCACCTAAACACTTCATTTCTGTCATAATTCTCCTCCATGGCTGGGTCTATCATTTCCAGCAATGAGTCATTGTTCCAAAGCCTCCATACCTATTCAAGTCATTCATCAAGAAAATAATGTTGACATCCATGATCATTGCTAAAATGAAGTAGAAGAGTTTGAGCTTGGCATTTGAATTTGTACTAACATATGTGACCAAGTTGCTTATTGAGCCGTCTGTCTCGTTGAAGCTACTATTCTTTTTTCCACAAATAATCTCCATAATCAATACTCCGAAGCTATACACATCTGATTTCGTGGAGAACTGTCCACTTGTCACATACTCGGGAGGCATGTAACCGCTATAAAATATAACTTTTTATCAACAACAACACTGATAGGAAAAGTATAATTACTATGAACAATTACTTACAATGTTCCAACTACTCTTCCTGTGGTAGCTTCAGTTTGGTCCACACTAAAATTTCTAGCCACACCAAAATCTGCAATCTTCGGGTTCAAATCTTTATCTAAGAGAATGTTACCCGCTTTGAGGTCACGGTGTATAATTGTGAGCCGCGAATCTTGATGAAGATACAAAATCCCACGAGTAATTCCCTCGATAATGTTGTATCGTCTTGTCCAATCCAGTTGACTACTCTTCTTCGGGTCTGGAATATATCAGCTGATTAGACTTATGAGATCAAGAACCAAGGTTTCGAGAGTATAAGCCTATAATATATCCTATGTTTCTTACCAAAAAGGAAGTGATCGAGACTTTTATTGGGCAAAAACTCGTAGACTAATATCTTTTCTTCTCCTTTGACAGAAAACCCAAGAAGCCTAACAAGATTCTTATGTTGAAGCTTTGCTACAAGAAACACCTCGTTCTTGAACTCTTCTTCACCTTGTCCTGACTTTTTAGATAGCCTCTTCACAGCAACTTGTGCTCCATTCGGTAACGTTCCCTGTCAATTCATATGATCTTCTTGATTTAATTACCGGAATCTGTTTTGTTCTTGTGTAACGCAAATAAGTACATGGGACAAATAATATACCTTGTAAACTTCACCAAATCCACCATGACCAAGCTTGTTATTACTATGAAAATTACTTGTGGCAGCTTCAATTGCTTTAAACTCGAATTGTAGTGAACCTGAAGTTGTAATATCACCCCCAGCTGCAGAACAAATGTATACATAATTTTATACTAAATACATTTATCTCTCAGTTCCATAGTCCTTTACCATTATAAGCCTTCCAAAATCTATTTGTAACACAGAAATAGTAACCGTCTGAGAAGAACATAGAGAGGGGAAAAAACATTTTGAAGATATGTTTTGAAAAACAAGAAACTCACAATCACTTGTAAATGCTTTGTATGCTTTTCTCCTCCTCCAAAGAGCAAATCCAAGAGCAATCAGAACGACGGGAGCAACGACAATTGCCACAATAGTTCCCTTAGAAATCTTTTTGCCATCTGCACCAACCAAAAAACCACCAAATGAAAGAAAAAAATTGGCACCAACTTAAGAACAAGGTTTGATATGATCATACCTTTATCAAGAGGAGGAATGTTATCGAAAAGTGCCAAGAACGGATAAACCTCCCACCGAATGAAACAGCTCGGCCTAGAAATAATACCTCCTTGTCTCCCACGGCAACAAGACCTATACTCAATCACGTCCTGTTGCAGACAATGAGTGCAGTTTTCAAGAGACAAGTCTCTACTACACTGCACAACACCGTAAACGTGGGAGATAGACGACTCAAGCTTCTGCCTTCCGGCTGCGTAGTACAAAGTGGAAGCTTGATCTATCAAACTAATCATCAAAGCCTCCCATTCATCGTCAAGATCCGTCATGTCATCTTGAAAAATTCTTGTATAGTTCTCACTCCGGAGAATTTCCATACCGAGCGACCCGTAAAACGAGCGGTTTGAGTAGCGTACAAGACAGAGTGTTCTGTCCATCCTCCAATCTATACCTTCCATCTGGTTAGTACAGTTCCGTAACAATCTAGCAGACGAAGAGATGATACAGTCAGAGCAAGATCGAGTGTCAGAACCAGTTGGACACATCCCTAGACCGTACACTCTGTTGGGTTCTTGTCCAGTCGAAGTCGTGTAGAAGCCGTCATTAGCTGTGACGAGGGAAGGAAGAGAAGCGAGCATGAGTCGGCGGTTTAAGTCGTAATTACCGTTGGGTGTGAAAAAACCAGATCTTTCAAAGCATATGTCTGCAGAAACAAGAACAGAACATAAGGGGACAATCCAGAAGACGACGAACAACAAGTCGTCCATCTTGGTCTTTTTTTCTTGTGTTTGATTGTCTGAAATTAAAACTTTGAATTCTTGATTGTTTATACCCATTTTCAGTTTCAATTGGCTGTACAAAATTGACCCATTCTTATTGAATATTCTAACTTATAAAGTCTTTGGACGATCACCAGTCGATGTCAATGATGTGACTAGTGAGTTAAAACTTTTGGTCATAATTGCCAGGTCAATGGAGTGCCGTTTTTAGTAGGGGTAGGTAGGCCTGGGCATTTCGGGTATCGGTTCGGTTCGGTTCGGGTATTTCGGGTTTTGGGTAGTTCGGATAGGGGCTAGAGGATCCATTTAGTACTTGACCTATTTTCGGTTCGGTTCGGTTCGGATAGTTTCGGGTTCGGTTCGGTTCGGATAGTAAATGTAGGAACCGGAAAATATCCGAAAAAAGTTCAGTTCTCATTTGGATCCGGTTCGGGTTCGGATAGTTCGGGTAGTTCGGATAATTTGGATAAAATATCGGTTATTTAGGGTAAAATATCAAATAATTAGGATGATTTAGATAAAAAATTTGGATATTTTGGATTACTTTGGATATTTCGGATAAAACTATCTGGATAGTTTCGGATACTTTCGGGTAGTTTGGATACTTTATAATAATTTAGTTATCCTCAACTATTTTCAGATACTTTTAATAGAATTTTAAATTAAAAATATATATTTAATGATGTTATATGTATATATAATTAATATTTTTATATATTCGGGTACCCATTCGGTTCTCGGTTCGGTTCCGGTTCGGTTCGGTTATTTCGGATATAAAAATATAGGAACCGTTCGGGTATTTGAGAGTATTAGTCTGGTTCCGGTTTCGGGTATTTCGGTTCGGTTCCGGTTCGGTTCTTCGGTTCCGGTTATTTTGCCCAGGCCTAGGGGTAGGCATAGGGGTGTCAAAATGGGTCATGACCCATGGGTTGACCCAACCCAAGTTGATCCATTAATCCAAATGAACTGTTTATTTTTGATCCAATGGTTAATGGGTTAACAGGTTAATGGATTAATAGGTTAATGGGTTAACAAGTTAATGGGTTAGCAAGTTAATGGGTTTATTGGGTTGTGTCAACTCTGACCCATTTTGTTTTCAATTAAGAAAACCATGAGTAAACAACCCAATTCTAAGGTTTGATATAATTGAAAAATCATGAGTTTCTCAAAAGTTCAATCATTTATTCGGTGGTAAAACGCGTTTTCCCGCCAAAACCGCAAAAACGCGTTTTCCCGCCAAAACCGCAAAAACGCATTTTCCGCCAAAACCGCAAAAACGCAAATTTCCGCCAAAACTGTAAAAATCAGTTTTCCTGCAAAAACGCGTTTTCCCGCAAAAACACATTTTCCTCTAAAACCACAAAACGCACTCTCCCGCCAAAACCTCAAAAACTCGTTTTCCCACATAAACGTGGGTTCCTGCCTAAATCGCAAAAACTTGTTTTCCACAAAAACCATAAAACGCATTTTCCCGCCGAAACTGCAAAAACTCATTTTTCCGCAAAAATGCGTTTTTCCGCCAAACCCACAAAAAACGTTTTCTCATTTCGATCAACTTGGTCTTAACTTAAAAATAATTCATTATAAAGATGTTGGGTTGATGGGTCAACCATTAACCCATCTAACCCATTTAATTTAATGGGTCATGGGTCAACTCAACCCATTTATTAAACGGGTTGGGTTAACCCATGACCCATTAACAGTAAACTCATTTGGGTTATGGGTTGGGTTGACCCATTTGACCCATTTTGACACCCCTAGGTAGGCATAGACGAATAATATTATACTAACTTTTAGTATTTATGATTCGTTTCGTATTTTGATTTTTTTTAAATTGTTTTGTTTTGAAAAAATATGGATATTTTGTTTTTAGATATTTAAATAATTTACAAATATTTACAAATACTTACAGTTATCTCATCCATTTTATTTAATACAAATAAATTTAGAAAAAAAAAATTATACAAATTTGTTTTTTTAAAGAAAATTTACATAATATAAAATAAAAATTAACAATTAGTGGAACTATATGTTTTGTAAATTTTTAAAATTAATTATTTTTAAAATTAATTATTTTCAAATTAACAATTAGTTCTTACAGAGTTCTCTTCGTCAAACTATCTTGCAAGAGAAATAGCTAAGAGTGTCTTTTGTGATGGTAGATTATAGTCTTACCCGGCTCTTGGAGGACTGCAGATCGTATTTGTCAAGAAAGTACATTTTGAGCTTTTTAATCTTTCCCTTAAGATTGAGCTTTTTAATGTACTTTTTTGGCTTTGTTTTCTTTGTTTTACTGAACTTCTCGGTTGTTATCAGACATTAAAAAAATAAAAACTTTTATCAGTAATTTTGGAGATAAGATTATATATTAAATAATAATTATATAAAATTATATTTTTTAAAAAATTACATATTTCTCTACATACATATATTTGTATAAAAACTGGAGCGGAGTGGATATCCGTCTTTGAAAATTTAGTATTTCTGATTTGCTTTGATTTTAGTGAATTTTGATTTTTAATATTTTTTTACTCTAAAGAATTACAAATATCGACATTTTTCCCATCAAGTCGAAATAATAACGAATCATATCAAATTTAATTGATAAAATGTCCAGTCCTATTTTTTAGGGTCGGTTCTTCTGATCCGGTTTACATCGGTTATTTCTGGATCCTTTAGGCTTTAAAAAATTATAACCAAAAATCCAAATAGAAAACTTAAAAGAAAATTTCCGTAATATCACAATATATCTAAAATACTCAAATATTCTAATCAATATCAAAAATTCTGAGCAGTTCAAATATCCGATCGAGTCTCGGACAAGACCCAACTCCGAACTGAGACCTCCAAGTCCAAAAAAATATCCAATATGTATTTTTCTCTAGATTCCGATCCCAACCAAATCAGTTTTAGGCTAAGAATGGGAGATGGGAAAAATAGTGGGCCGCACACTAATGATGGACCATCCACCTTTGACTCCCATTCACATACAAATGATACAACATAAATATTTGACAGAGCATACACCAGCAGTTAAAAAAAAAAAATTTATGCTTAAACATACTTTTTTCTTTCTTCTATATCACTTAGACATACTTCTCTCATGTCCACTACTTTATTAGATTCAAATAACTCAACTACCCCCAAAAATACAAACTAGCTTAGTTACCTTTTTTAACTCATATTTTCTTTTATTTTATTTCTTTTACTTAGCCCCACCATAACCCACCAACTCATCTCTCTCTTCTTCAAAACCCTAATGTGCTTCCGCCGCAACTCAAGAATCAACCTTCTCCACCGTCTAGTTAATCTCAGATCTGCGATTCTTTCCTTCTCTCGTTGCGGGACATGTAATGTCGATGCATCTTTCCTCCGTCTAGATGAAGCCACAAACCGCCCTTAATTTGCTTCAATCTTCAAGAATCACCACCGTTAAGATATCATCTTAAGGCTACACTCCCCACCTTCTCGCCGTAACATAACTCCTTCATGGTGTTTTGCCCCAACTTGCTCAATGTAATGCCATCACGGAACGGGACCATGCGAGACATCTGCGTTTTTTCTACCACAAAATCCCAGTTTCCTTCGTCTCGGCAGATCCATTCACCTGCCATGACCATACAATGCTCGTCCATCTCTTGACCACAAGTAATTAACCATACAATGCGTGTCCATCTCTTGACCACAAGAAACTTGCGAGACATCTGCGTTTTGTCTACGACAAAATCTCAGTTTCCTTCGTCTCGACAGACCCATTCACCTGCCATAACCATATAATGCTCGTCCATCTCTTGACCACAAGTAATTAACCATACAATGCTTGTCCATCTCTTGACCACAAGAAACTAACGACTCATTACTCCCTCACTTTAACATTAACTAGAAAGAAAATCCTTATCTGTGAGAAATGACATTTTAGAGAGAGAAAAAACAAAAACAAGTCCAATAGTATACCTCAAGTATAAAGTGCTTAAAATGTAGAGGACCCAACACAAAATACCCTTTCATGTAACTCTCTCAGTTAAAAATGGTGGATGTCACACCCAAAATACAAAGAAACGCCTTTTACCAATAAAAGAAGGGATTCCTACACTTTGTGAGTCTTGCACATATTTTTAGGATGATAATAATATATGAATTAGATAAATAACAAATATGAATATGAAAAACTATCATGATTTATTTACAATTATTTTCTTTGAACTACTATAATTCTAATTCTTGTACATAGTGATTTATCATAAAAACTTTTTTTTATGTAATGTATTTCTAAATTATATTTTCCAAAATTAAATATATTTATGATTCTTAATTTATATTTGTAACAATATAAAATTGTTAATATATTATACTATTTATTTTTAACATTTAGTTATTTTAAATAACTATAATTAATAATTAGTGTATATAAAATATTAATATATTTTTTAAATAATAAATATTTAAAAATTTAATATAATTATAATATATAAATTAGTTATTATAATTAGTTATAGTTGCTTTTTAATTTTTAAAATAAATATTTTTAAAAGTTGACAAAAAATAACTATTTTAATTATAAAATAAATAATAATATATATTTTTTATATTTTTATTTAACATATATAGAATATTTTAGACCACTTTTTATTTATTTTCACCATTCACACATATGTTTTAAACCGCTAGATACGTTTGATCCGCACCTGTACCACTAGATTCGTTAGATCCACTTTAGTTCCTCTTCATCGACTAGATCCGCAATGTTTGAACCGCTTTTCCCATTCGGGAGCCTTAGTTAATTAATATACGCAAAAAAAAGAGTATAGGGGTAAATGTGTAATTTTGTAAACTCGTGGAACGCTTCAATGAGGCCACATAGAGTAGGAGCTACCGGAATTAACTAGCGGGGAATATGGAAGCCGGAGCTGAATCTGATGTGGATCGGCCGGTTGATAGCGATTCTCCGGCAGCGGAGGAATCTGGAACGAATCAAAACAGCGGCGGAAGATCGGAGCCGTCGCCGTCGAAGCAAGGGGAGATATTAAGAACACTTGCGACGGTGGAGAAGGATTCGCAGGCAATCGCGGAGAGCTTCTCGTCTCTCTTTGTGTCCCTCAGATCGACTCTCTCAGAGGTTAGAATAAAGATGAAACCTTTGTTAAGTTTGATGGCACTTTGATCTGTTTCTTGTCATAAAAAAAAAACTGATTCTTTATTTTATTCGGTTGTAAGTTTTGTTCTTATGAGACTTTGTTTGGTGGTGGGATAGGCTACGAGTAGCTCGGTTGATCACATGGGTTGCTTCGGAGATGCAGCAGGACGGCTTCAGGAGACTGGTGAGATTAAGACACTATCTTGTTTTTTTTTCTTTTAGTTTACTGGTGTTGTGTAATCTTGTTAGGGACTTGGAGATATGGATTCAGTTTGATGTTTTTTTTGTTTTTATGAATTTTGCAGCTTTAGATGCTTCCACCAAAGGGAACCGTTACATCAACTCTTGCCTTAGGTACTTTCGTAATGATCTTGATTTTCTTACTATTTATCTGAACTTAGAGAACAAAGAGTATGTGCGTGTGTATATGTTGCTTTATACAGTTCCTGACGTATAAATTTCAAATGTGTTCATGATTGTGATTTGTCAACGGCTTCTTCTGTGGTATGGTTTTTGTATGCAAGATTGAACGAGGAAATTAAAGGCGTTGAGAATCTGGCGGCTAGGTTGTATCCTTTATATGGTTATTTGCGTGTCAACCTTGTGTTTGAATGTTGAACACCACAGAAACGCAGACATTCCATGTTTTGCTTTTCTTACTTGTGGTTTTAGTCGGAGATTGTTTCTAGAATCCTTAATAAATCAATATGCAGAAAGCACCTGAGGAGAAATGTGGATGTTCTTGACACGGCTGTGAACAAGCTTCTCCGTCCTCCATGACAAGTCATCAGCTTTCACGGAGTTTGGATCACTTGTTTCTGGTACAGATTTTGATTATAACTCATGTTGTTCTTTTTGTAACAGAAGGTTATATGTTTTAAAAAGTTTTTGTTTGTTTGTCTCGTATGTTGACAAGTGGTGATAAACTAGAATGCAGTTGGTTTCCGTTGATCTGACTTTATTTGTTCACTATATGAATGGAATCTAACTTGACTACTGTTCCCATTTTGAATAAACATGTTTTCTATTTGTAACGGAAGGTTATGCATTAAAACGTTTTCTCGTATGTTTGTTTCGTATATTGACAAGTGGTGATAAACTAGAATGCAGTTGATTTCCGTTGAATTAACTTTACTGGTTCACTATATGAATGGAATCTAACTTTGACTACTACTCCCACTTTGCAGAAACATTTTAAAAAACCTCAGAAACACGACTTTAGAATGGTAATAGAAAGACTTTGAAAAATATTTCTGCACAACAAGATTATAAAAATCCATAAGTAGCTTTGGGCTCCACTATCTAATACTTTGATTTGCATGACACTCACAAGTCTGTAAACTCTTCTCACTTACAAAAGCAGGAACCGTTTAAATTATCTCTAAACCAAAAGACCCTTTTTCTCTTTAAGGATCATCTGGTTGAGGCAGGTTTAGTCCAGCAAAGTCTTTGACACTGCAACCAAATCCTCTCAAACTTCCCTACTTCATTACCTTGTTTGAATTTCAGATACTCCGAACACTTAAACGACTCGTAGCTCCAGCAATTTCCCTCACAACTATCACTTGTGACACAAGTATCACTTTGTCATCCTCGAAACAAAGAAAAATCGGCAGAGAGACTCTGGATACCAGCTTTCTTAATACAACTCTATGTTCAGACGTCCATTAATCCATGCCTACACAAGATCTCCAGTGTTAACAACAAGAAAATCCTCACTCGATTTTTATCAATCCAATTTCCTTCCTTAGACCTCATCCACCAACTAAATTTTGATAAAGTATTGTGAATCTTGATAAACTAACCAGTTTTTAGGTATTAGAAAATAGAAATGATAATAGTTTATAATAATTTAATGTGACAGTTTTCACTTTGGCTACAGTTTCATTATTTTCAGCCTGAGAAGTCAGAAGTCAGAAACAATTAAGTTATTGCTTAAATATCATATATTCTCAATGTATGTAAAAAGGTTCAAGAAACTTTTAGTAATCCATAAAAGCATATATATCTTGTAACACCTCAAAGCATAGATCATGTCTCAATGCATCCAGCAGGACCTCCATAATAAAGAGTTCTTAACCAAGGTTCTTTATCCCCATTACCATACAAGGTTCTGTAACACTTTGAACTGGTCTCACGTGCCTTCAGACGGTTGATTTCAGGATCTATAACCTTTTTAAAACCAGTGATGACTTTGATACTGTTCACATAGGCTGCCTTGCTTAAGCCCTCCCTAGGCCAATTCCCACTTCCCATAACTGGAGCCTTCTCTGTCACCGGACTGTACACTTGACCTCCCCAAGCTGCATAATTTGCTCTTTTATCAAAGCCTGAGTCCAGGAATAATGACGCAGGCCAGTATCCAACGTTCTCATCGTTATATGCAAACCACCAATCTCCATTGGCAAGATCCTGTTCTTGATTTGGTGAGAAGTGATCAAAGATGATTAAAGATTAGAGAATCTTGAGTTTACCTGATACAAGCTCAACCTTATTTCATATTGTGTCCCATTATAAACGGAAACTGGTTGAAGAAGGGCACCAGTGGTATGGTCTTGCTGACTTGCACAAACCCAGGACATGTTATGTCATAGCAGCCGGACTTGTCATTATCTTTCTGTTAATGATATATGACACACATAGCATTTAAGACCTTAAGAAGTTGAGAAACATTAGCACAAGCTCTTTACTGGTAATACAAAACTTACACCCCAGTATGCGTATAAGTGAACATGATATTGAGAGATTTGGTACAGCGATGGATCCACCTGTTGTATATACATATTCAAAACATTTTTGTCAACTTCATATTCATGTCACTTACTTAATAACAAAGGAACCAGAAAGGGACTTACCATCCACCCAACAGAAATGCTGGAGAATCGTTCTTTAGGCCCTCCGGCAACTGCCATGAATGCGCCACTCATTTGATCTTGCGAGACTTGTGGACCCCACAGGTTAAGATTTCCTTTTACTCCATAAAAATTGCTAGGTCCGAAGTTAACCGTTGCAACCTAATAATCATAGAGAACAAAGATCAAACTAAGAAAACGAAAGTAGAGAACATTGGTTGCTACTCTGTCACACTAATTGTTTCTTACATAATATGGTCCAGTTACGTCAGTGTTATTTCTCTCTGTAAGAAAGTTTAATGGACCATTGAATCCTATGGATTTTAAACGCTTTGCAAGCATAAGATCTTGCATTGTAGTCCTTTTTACAATTACTGTTCCATCTGGGCAGTTTATTTCCTCTTGCAAATATTGTAAGGGATCAGCTTCCCATAAAATGTTGTTGCTTGTGATCCATTCAGGTGCATTCGTTGGCTTCAGCTGCATAAACGCCAATGCGTTCATAAAAATCATTATCTTACAAAAGACAGAAGAGGAAAAGAAAAAACTATGTAGAAAGCAAAAAACCTGAACAGAGTGGTTTTTGAGCAGATGATGATCAAAGGCTAGTTGTTTGTGAATGTTGATACAATCGAATATGTCACCTTGTTCTGTCTGTTCAAAATCATTATGATTAGATGTTATTTACAATGTAAATACCCAAGACCAGTGAATAATACTATTGGGTCATTAGGCCAACCTTGAAACTCTTGATTGCAGGTTTGTTGATAGCTTTGAGTTGTTGTCTCTCAAATTCTTTTTTCTCTTCTTCCGATGGTATTGCTCGACGACGTTCCTGAGCGGCTTCAGTGACTAAAATAAGAGTGGCTGTTAACAGAAGCAGTAACACAAAGTTGTGGAAGGAAGCCATTGATTCCCCAAAAGTTGATCTTATATCTTTATTTTGAAAACATATACAGTACTTCTAATTCTCAAAAAAAAAACAAATATTCCATTAAATAGTTTTTAGTGTCACTTATAAATTTATAATTAAGGAATTTGAACTAAATATAAACACAAAATTAATAATACAATTAAATTGTAAATACAAAAATATGGAGTAATTAAAAAAAGCAAAAAATCTAGTATAATCAGTAAAAGTAGTAAATACAAGATTGTGGAGTATTTTTTGGTAAAAAGATAGGGAAATTATTTTTGTGTTGCTATGGTGAAAATTAGACCTGCCCTGTGGCATAGTGGCAGGGAAAACATTTTGCATTAAAAAGCTTTTATTTCTACCAAATTTCGCTATTTACTACAATATCATCTTCTCGTACTTTCATGTTATCATTTGTAATGCATAGAAACATAACAAAGATTCATGCATTTTTTACGCAACAGAAGTCTTTTCTGTTTATCTAAAACTGAGAAGTTGTCTGTAAATTCAGTAATATGGTTATAGATTTTTTTTTCATTCAATGGCGGTTTGGCTTCACAATAGAATCCACATTTCTGGTTAACTAATCATTTGTCGGTATAAGAATATAGAAATTATGATAGCTTATAATAAGTTAATAACTGATTGTGACATTTTAAACGTTGGCTATAGTTTCATTATTTTCAACCTTAGAAGTCAGAAACAATTAAGTTTCTGCTGAAAGTTGTGTATATCATATATTCTCAATGTATGTAAAAAGGGTAAAGAAATTCATGAAACCTTAAAGTTATTCATAAAAGCATATATATATATATATATATATCTTGTAAAACTTTAGAAAATAGATCATGTTCCTATATATGCATCCAGCAGGACCTCCATAATAAAGAGTTCTAACCAAGGTTCTTTATCCCCATCACCATACAAGGCTCTGTAACACTTTGAACTGGTCTCTCGTGCCTTCAGACGCTTGATTTCTGGATCCAAAACTTTTCCCAAACCTTTGATGACTTTGATACTGTTCACATAGGCTGCCTTGTTTGATCCCTCCTTAGGCCAATGCCCACTTCCCATAACTGGAGTCTTCTCTGTCACCGGACTGTACACTTGACCTCCCCAAGCTGCGTAATTTGCTCCTTTTTCAAAGCCCGAGCCCATGAACAATGACGCAGGCCAATACCCAACGTCCTCATCCTTATATGCAAACCACCAATCTCCATCGCCAAGATCCTGTTCTTGATTTAGAAAATATGAATATACAAATGGTTTAATGAGAAGTGATTAAAGATTGAGTAGAGATTACAGAATCTGGACCTAACCTGATTTGAAGAAGGGCACCAAGTGGTATGTTCATGCTGATTTGCACAAACCCAGGGCATGTTATGTCGCAGCATCCGGAATTTTCATTATCTTTCTGTTAATGGTATATATACACACGTAACATTTAAGACCTTAAAAAGTAGAGAAACATTAGCACAAGCTCTTTACTGATAACTCAAAACTTACACCCCAGTGTGTGTATAAGTGAACATGATTTTGAGAGACTTGGTACAGAGAGGGATTCACCTGTTGTATATATACATTTTTCAAAATTGTGAACTTCATATTCATGTCATTTACTAAAGAACAAATTAAGAACCACAAAGCGACTTACCATCCACCCAACATAAATGCTGGATAGTCGTTCTTTAGCAACCCCTTCCCACAGGTTAAGATTTCCTTTTACTCCATAAAAGTTGCTAGGTGCAAAGTTAACCGCTGCAGCCTAACATAATGTGGTCGAGTTTCATCAGTATTATTTCTCTCTGTAAGAAAGCTTGGACCACTGAATCCGATGGCTTTTAAACGTTGTGCATGCATAAGATCTTGCAATGTAGTCCTTTTTACAATTACTGTTCCATCTGGGCAATTTTGTTGGAATGAAAAACTTTATAAAGACAGAGAAAGTGTTTAAGTGTTTGAAGAGAAAAAAGCTTTGTGAAGAAGAAAGATTTTATAACTTCGAAGAGGACTTTTATTACTTGAAAGTTTCTTAAAAACTTGGATTATTTCTTGATGATACAAAATAAAAGGGGAGTGGAGGTATTTATAGCCTCCAAAATACAAAATATCTTACATATTTTAATCCTAAATCTAGAGAATTCTATCATAATATCTAATATTTTTTATTATAATTATCTAGATAATTCTATGAGAATATCTAGATTTTTATTCTAAGGAGGTGGAGGATAATTCTAGATATTGGTATTGGACTAAGTTTGGACTAA
>NC_027748.1:10547910-10550871 GCF_000695525.1 Brassica oleracea var. oleracea
ATGTAGTATGGAAGACTGGATTCTTCGCCAATGCTATTGCCGACTTGTTATCCACAAAGATCTTTGTTGGCTCCTCTTGTGGTAGGCTCAACTCCTTTAGCAAGTTTCGTAACCAAATAGCATGGCAAACACATGAAGTAGCTGCCACATACTCCGCTTCACAAGTATAAAGAGTGACAATTGGTTGCTTCTTTGACATCCATGTGAAAGCGGTTTCTCCAATGAAAAACACAAAGCCACTTGTGCTTTTCCGATCATCTACATCTCCACCCCAATCGCTATCGCTATATCCAACAAGCTTGCAATCGTCAGAAATAGAGTAATACAAGACAAAGTTTATTGTACCTTTGATATAGCGTAGGATCCTCTTGGCTGCCTTGAAATGAGTTGTTGTTGGATGCTCCATGTATCGAGTCACAACTCCAACTGCGTGTAGGATGTCGGGCCTTGTGCACGTTAGATATCGTAAGCTTCCAACCAAACTCTTAAAGAGTGTTGGATCCACACTCTCTCCTTCTTCTTCCTTTGATAACTTGACACCACATTCCATTAGCGTGCAAACTGGATTTGAGTCATCCATCTTGAACTTCTTAAGCACCTCTTTAGCATAGCCTTCTTGAGTAATAAAGATTCCATTTTCTTCTTGCTTTACTTCAATGCCAAGGTAGTATGACATCAATCCAATGTCGGTCATCTCGAACTCCTTTGTCATCTCCATCTTGAAATCTTCAAACATAATCAGATTGTTGCCAGTGAATATTAAGTCATCAACATATAAGCATGCAATCAATATATCATTGTTTTGAGTTTTGATATAAAGTGCATGCTCATATGGACACTTGATGAAGCCTTTCTCCTTGAAGTACTTATCAATCCGAGTGTTCCATGCTCTTGGTGCTTGCTTTAATCCATAAAGCGTCTTCTTCAGCCTCAAGACTTTATCTTCTTCTCCTTTAACTATGTAGCCTTGTGGTTGCTCAATGTAGACTTCTTTCTCAAGGTCTCCATTTAAGAAGGCTGATTCGACATCCATTTGATGTATCCTCCAACTCTTTTGGGCTGCCAATGAAATGATTAATCTAAATGTTTCTAAGCGAGCAACTGGAGCAAATACCTCATCATAGTCGATCCCGGCTCTTTGACTATAGCCTTTTGCCACCAATCTTGCATTGTACCTTTCAACATCTCCTTTAGAGTTCTTCTTTGCCTTGTACACCCACTTCACACCAATTGCCTTGGTTCCATTTGGAAGTGAAGCTAACTCCCATGAATCATTCTTTTGAATCGACTTGATTTCTTCATCCATTGCACTTTTCCATGACTTCTTTTCTTTAGCTTCTTCAAAGTTCATAGGCTCGCAATCCGCAAATAGACAAAATAGAGTAAGACTGTCTTGATTTTCAGTTACCTCGTAGATGTCTTGTAAACTTCTAAAACGTGGAGTCCTTTCACTTGAGCTTTCATCTCCTTGAAAACTTGTTGTTGGTAAAGTTGGTGGTGTAGCTGGTTCTTCTTTCGGTTGCTCCACATTCTCTTCTTCAAAGGATGGAAAGAAGTTGTAGTCTTCATTATTTGATCTCCAATCCCATTCTCCTTCTTCATCAAAGATGACATTCCGACTAATGATTGTCTTCTTTGTTTCAAGATTGTAGAGCTTGTAGCCTTTGGAGTTAGCATCATACCCAATGAAGATGTACTTTTCACTTTTGTCATCTAGTTTGCTCCGCTTCTCGTTTGGAACATGAGCGTGAGCAATGCTTCCAAAGAATTTTAAGTGCGACACACCGGGCTTCCTTCCGCTCCAAGCTTCTTGTGGTGTCTTTCCTAAAACACTTTTTTATTGGAGATCGGTTTGATATATAAACCGCACAAGCAACTGCTTCCGCCCAAAACTCCTTTGGTAGCTTCTTACTCTTGAGCATGCTTCTTGCCATCTCAAGTATTGTCCTATTCTTTCTTTCTGCTACTCCATTTTGTTGAGGGGTTATTGGCACCGTCAACTTTCTCCGGATGCCATTATCTTCACAATATTTCAGAAACTCTTTGGACATAAATTCTCCTCCTCGATCCGATCTCATAGACTTGATATTAAGACCACTTTCCTTCTCAACATGAGCTTTGAACTTTTTGAAATTTTTAAACACTTCTGATTTTTTTTTCAAAAAGTAAACACATGTTTTTCTTGAAAAGTCATCAATAAAGAGAAGGAAGTAGTTACTCTTACCAAGTGAACTTGGTTTGATCGGAGCACATACATCTGTATATATGAGTTCTAGTGGCTATCTTGCTCTTGTCTCCGACTCCTTTGGAAAATTAATCTTGAATTGCTTTCCAAGTAAGCAACCTTCACACACTTGATTTGGATGATTGATGCAAGGTAATCCTTTCACCATTTCTTTCTTGGAAAGTAGCTCTAAGCCTCGAAAGTTGAGATGCCCAAATCGAAGATGCCAAAGCTAAGATTCCTCCTTGTAGCACATCTTGAGACATCGTGCAATGTCATTTTGAATGTTTAGGACAAACATTCTATTGTTTGATGAGATTATTTGTTTTATCTCTTAAAGAAAGATATTATCCTTTAGTCGAATGTCATAACCTTTCTCTATGAGTTGTCCTCATGCTTGGAATGTAGTAAACATTGGAAATGAATTGATGATCTCCATTCTTCAAGTGGATGAGAATATTTCCTTTACCTTTCACCTCCATCTTCGATTCATCTCCCAAAGCCACATTTGTTTTTACCGATTCATCGAGCTCCACGAACATACTTTTATTTCCACACATGTGGTTGCTTGCGCCACTATCAAGGTATCACTTATGAACCTCATTTGGTTCATCCTTCTTGTAAGCCATCAACAGCATATTTTCTTCCTTACGTCGTTCTTCAACATAGTTGGACTTCTCTTCAACTCTATTGTTGTTTGGAGTTTTGCATTCAGAAGCATAATGTCCAAACTTTCC
>NC_027748.1:10551013-10571396 GCF_000695525.1 Brassica oleracea var. oleracea
TTCCTTGTGATCAATTCTCATCTTGAGAACTTGCTCCACAATATCTTCTTTCTTCTTCTTCTTTTCTTCATAAGCTTGTAGTGATCCAAGAAGTTGCTCCATTGTCATAGTCTCCAAGTCTTTTGTCTCGTCAATCACGGAAACAATGTGTTCGAATTTTGAATCCAATGATCTAAGAACTTTCTCCATGATTCTCACATCATCTAACTTCTCACCATTTCTCTTTAGGTTATTAGTAACCGTCAAGACTCTTGAGAAGTAATCTGAGATGAGTTCTCCTTCCTTCATTTGTAACGCTTCAAATTCTCCTCTTAGAGTTTGAAGACATACCTTCTTAACTTGTTCCGCTCCCTTGTAAGATGTTTGAAGCTTCTCTCATGCTTCTTTGGATGTCCTTGCTCCAGCAACCTTCTCAAATGTATCTTAATCTAATCCTTGATAGATTAGACAAAGAGCCTTCTTGTCTCTCTTCCTTGAATCTCTCAAACCATCCTTTTGTGTTTGAGATATACCACCATCATTCTCCGGTTCATTGAAGTCTTTCTCGACTATTTCTCACACATCATGTGCTCCTAAAATAGCCATCATCCTAAGACTCCAATTGTCATAGTTGCTCTTAGTGAGCAATGAAACTTGGAAGGGAACACCATTGTTTGCCATCTTCAAAAGAAACTTATAGCTCTGATACCACTTTGTTGGAATGAAAAACTCTATAAAGATGGAGAAAGTGTTTAAGTGTTTGAAGAGAAAGAAGCTTTGTGAAGAAGAAAGATTTTATAACTTAGAAGAGAACTCTTATTACTTGAAAGTTTCTTACAAACTTGGATTATTTCTTGATGATACAAAATGAAAGGGGAGTGGAGGTATTTATAGCCTCCAAAATACAAAATATCTTACATATTTTAATCCTAAATCTAGAGAATTCTACCATAATATCTAAGATTTTTTTATTATAATTATCTAGATAATTCTATGAGAATATCTAGATTTTTATTCTAAGGAGGTGGAGAATAATTCTAGATATTTGACTAAGTTTGGACTAAAATGATTAGTAAATTATTAGCCCAAAATGTGATCCAAATCAAGTTTAACTTTCAACAAATTTACGCCCTCTTGCAGATATTGCAAGGGATCAGCTTTCCATGAGATGTTAATTGCTTATGATCCATTCAGGTAAATTTTTTGGCTTCAACTGCATATACGGCAATGCGTTTACAAAATCATTATCTACTAAAGAGCTTCATCTTTCATACAGAAGCTAGTTGCTTGTGAATATTGAAAAAAACTAAGAACTCTCCAGAAAGCAAGAACCTGAACAGAGTGATTTTTGAGGAGAAGATGATCAAAGGCTAGTTGTTTGTGAACATTGATACAATCAAACGTGACCGGATAAGTCACATATCATAGTTATTGTTATCTAACTGGTAGTTTTCTTTATTATGCTTGGCTTTATATCTTCTTTCCTTTTCCTAGATAGTTAAACCTCTTCTTTGTTTACTATATGTAGCCTTAGGACACATTTTAGAACACACAATCAATAAACTCTTTCTTTACCTATTACTTATCTCTCAAGCAAACCTTGCTAAGTTCATACAAGAGCTTCGCATAACGAACTCAGTCTTTCGAGGTGATCTTTCTATCCTTACGATCATCTTCTAGGTCTGTGTATATTCTTTCTTCGAATCCGCAAGTAGGATTTCTAGTTCGGGAATTTATCTATCGTGTTTCCTGTCTCATCAAATATATCACCTTGTTCTGTCTGTTGAAATAATTATGATTAGATGTGATTTATAATGTAATTATACTAAGACCAGTGCAGGCTATTGGGTCAACCTTGAAACTCTTGATTGCAGGTTTGTTGATAACTTTGAGTTGTCTTTCAAGTTCTTTCTTTTCTTCTTCCGATGGTATTGCTCGACGTTCCTCAGCTGATTCAATGACTAAAATAAGAGTGAATGTTAACAGAAGCAGTAACACAAAGTTGTTGAAGGAAGACATTGATTCCCCAAAAACTTTGAAAAAATTACATATATACAAACCCCTAAATTTATATAAAAAAAACAAATTTAGGCCCCTAAACTATAGAAATTCTTATTAAATCGTCTATAATCCCCAAAATAATAGGACCTGACAAAAAAAATCTCTTATATCTTTCTTCTGCGTGCAAACGAATATCTATATGATTGAGAGTTTGCTCTTCTCTCTAAAGTGCTTTCCTAAACAAAAAAGACTAAAAAATTAGTGTCACTTATAAATAGATATCTAAGTTAAATATATCTAAATATAAACACAAATTAAGTAAAATCAATAAAGTAGTAAAACAATGGAATAATTAAAAGCACATAACTGAGTAAAATCAGTAAAAGTAGTGAATGCAAGATTATGGAGTATTTATTGGTAAAAAATAATATAATCCATCTTGCAATCAACTAATATTTTTAAGAAATATTGCTCCTTAATATTTGTAAGATATAAATATAATTAAAAGAACAAAAGGCCTTTTTATAATGTAATATACGCTGGCGTAGCTTTCACTTTTCTATGGGAAAAAAATCAATGAAATTGGAGTGCATTAATGAAATTAATTGCTAATTTGCTACTAAAACCTCTGACACTTTAACTCTGCTTTTTAATATCTCATCTAAAGCTTGGGAAATTTTTTTATCTCTCTTAGATCTCACAAAAGAAGCTTTAAGATCAGAACAACCATTTTACTTTATTGTATTTTTGAACATATCTTACTTTCATTAGCTCAACTTTCTTGGATACAATAAAAGAGGTAATTTAATAATAAACATAAAATAACATATCAAAATAGATTAAGCTAGATATATCTTGTAAAAGAAATTAACAGTAAATTGGAGATAAAGTTTGAATGGGTTGATAAAGTTTTCACGACATAGTTAAATATCTATTTTATTTATTTCTTAAATTTTAAACTGAAAAACAGGAGATACTTAACCAGGAGAGATCTTAAACACAAGCTAGCTAGAATGTGCAACCTCCTGGTCCTCCATAGAAGATTGCGTCATACGGAACTTTACTATCTGATTTGGTTTCTGCTTTATAACAATTTGGGGTGGTTGAGAGTGGATTTACTGTAGAAATTGGTGGCTTTGATAGTTTGCCGTCAATTTCATCAGCCACTTCAATACCATTCACATAGGCTGCTTTCAAGTAACCTTCAATGGGGAAATGCCCACTTCCCATGTGTGGGCTCTTCTCTTTCACTGGACTGTATACTTCTCCTCCATATGATATCAAACTTGCTCCATGGACTAAACCGTCTTCTGTGAACAATGATTTTGGCCAGTATCCAACATTTTCATCAAACACCACCAACCACCAATCTCCTGTTTTACTATCCTGCTTAGACAAAGCATTGTTGCATATACAGCTGCTAATTTGGACCTTATATATTCATTAAAATTTACTAGAGAATTAAGCTTTCAAATGATTTAATATAAGGATGCTACCTGAAAGATGCTGATTTCTATTTCATATTGTTTGCCACCGTATGTAGAAACTTGGTTAAAAAGGTAGCCCAGCGGGATTTTGGTGCTCACTTGGACAAAACCAGGGCATAATGTATTGAAGCAACCTGTCTTGATAAATCCATCTGCCTGTTTACAAACAAAGAATAGACTGATATATTTTACGACAAGACATCATGAAAGTGGGAAAAGTCAAGATGTTCTTCATAAAAGACTTATATGTTTGGAGAACATACAGTCCAGTAGGTGAATAAGCGACTGTGGTTCTTGTTTAGCCATTGGTACACCTGAGGGACATAATAATAAATGTAAACTGATGAGTGCAATCAGGGAAAGCAACCGGAAATGCAACAAATCCTTGACTTACTGTCAATCCAGCTCCAACTTTTCACATTCGAACATTGATATAATAATTAATGTAATTTGATGAGTGCAATTTCATAAAAATGAAAGAAAAACACAAGATTCTGACTTACTATCCATCCAGCTCTAATGCTTTGAAAATGTTCATAATTGCCTGTGGCGACAAGCATACTCGCAGAACTGATCTGAGTGGGTGAAACTTCTGGTTCCCAAATGCTGAGGTTTGCCTTTCCTCCATAATTGTCATATTTGAACTCACCCACGGCAAACTAGTTTACAAAGAGAACAAATAAGAAGAACGAGTGATAAAGTTAAATGCTCATTGTAGGTGAGGATATGCTCTAAGTAAAGGAAAATATAATGAATTAGCATATGGTTAAATACATGATAACCAGTTAAGTCGATATTATTTCCCTTTGAATAAACATATCTTGAATATTTGGACCCCATGGATTTTAAACGGTGAGCTTGTATAACATCTTCATATGTTATCCTCTTAACAACCACTGTCCCAAGTGGACACCTTATCCCATCTTGTCCAAACGGAACAGAACCACCATTCTTTGAATTGTTGCTGTTGATGGCCCATTTAGATGTATTTGTAGGCCTCAACTGCACATCATAGTTTCAATCCATTCACATAATAATATAATTTCAGAATTTCTACTAGCTTCTTGTAGTAGCAAACTTCTTATATGCACGAAAAACCTGAACAGAGTGGGTCTTGAGCATAGGATGATCAAATGCTAGCTGTTTATTAATGTCGATGCAATCCAATATATCACCAAGTTCAGTCTGTCGAAATGCACAAAAATAATTATGATATGATCTGAAAGTAAAGTGATTATGGTCGCACAAACAAGCCAAATTTATGAACATAATATGAATATGGTTTTGGAAAGGCTATAACTTACCTGGAAGCTTTTGATTGCAGGTCTATTGACATAGTTGAGTAATCTTTCCAGCTCCCTTCCATTGTCTTCCACTAGTACTTTTCTGTGACTCTCGGCAACAATAATGAGAATTAGTACCGAAAAAGTCAGCATCTGTAACTTATCAAAGGAAACCATGGCTCTTATGACTGACTATCTTTACCAAAAGTTTAATGAAGCACAACAATTATATACGGTATCAATAATTTCGAGACCATTGATACCTACGAGGCACCTATATACAATGGTTGACAAATGTCTCTTCCTAAATCCCTTTATGAGGATTCTTAAATGAGTCATTAAAGAGCAAACTTTAAGATACTTTTTTTTATAAATTAATAAATTCACAAACTGTAAGAAAGTAGTCACGCTTTCTTTCAATTTATAACTTGTTTTGGTAAATATTAATTTATCTTTACTATAATTAAATAAAATAGTATCTAGAATAAATTATGTTTCAATTTTACTTTAAATATTTTTAAATAAATATTATTTAACTAATATTTTGCATTGAATTTTAACACGATTTATATTTAAAAAAAAAGAAATCCAAAATAATGTGTAAATTAAAACAAAGAAATTAATTAACAAAGATGGAAGCAATTCCGGTCAACTAAATAGTCTATAACTCGTATATAATTTATAAAAATATTTTTTATCTTTCTTTATTTTTTTTAAGATAATATTAATGTTAAATAATGAATCCAATTGCAAAAATGATATGCACAAATTGAAAGAAATCATTAATAGTTTTGCCTATCATTGTTAATTTTTATAGCATATTAAACTCTGCAAATTGAGGATACGGAAAATAGAAATGGAAATCCACAAAAGATTTATGTATATCAGAGATTAAAGATATTTTATTCATAAATCAAAGATTTACAAGATGTGAAAGAGTCTGATACAAAATATATAAGCTTGAATTTGGAAGATATCAATTGGTGATGTATTGATGGAGCTGGGAAAAAAACATAATATTTTACAAAACTAGGATGGTTTTGTAGTAAAGAGAGATCTACAAAAAGTATGATTGGAGCCATGAATATTCGAAAGAGTCTATTATCTTTAGGATTTTTAACATAAAAACCCCTCAAGTATGTTTCATTTGGGTAAAACCCCTCAATTAAGAATGTGACATAGAAACCCCCAAAGTCAGTTTTTTTTAAGGAATCAACCCCTCCGTCTACCTGACGTTAAAAGTTGTAGTTTGTCGTTAAATCAGAAACGCATTGGTTCATTGAATTACCAAAAATGTCACAGCTTTCATATCTCTTTTTTATCTATTTCCAGAATTCCCAAATCTTTAGGGTTCTTGTAAATTTTCTCCATTCTTCCCCGTCCAGGGAAGTAAACAAAACTATTTTGTTTTCTATTTAGATTCTTATGTTATCAACTTGTACGTGATTTGCTATTTCTTAGAGAAGAAAATTGATGGAGCTGAAGAAAGACTTTGATATGAAGAAAGACATTGCAGAGATTATTAGTGTCTTGGAGAGTATTAGAGCTAAGTTTTAGAAGTGTTGTTAGTTTCTTTTGGTCAAATTGTTATTCTTAGTTGTTGGTGGTGTATGATTCGTACCTTGTTTATGTCTTATGCTCAAGTTGTTTGTGTCATCTGGCCAAGTTGTTGTCGTAGAGATGTTGTTGGTCTCGGTTAAAGGTCATCAGACTCATCTTTTACTATTTACATTTTGTCATATATGATCCACAATCAAGTCACTAAATTATTAGAATATACACAAACATGAAAATTTCATCATAAATATAGACTTATAAAAAGACAAAACACACGAACATGAAAATTTCGCACAGACTCATCTTTCACCCTTTTTCCTTTTTCTTCGGTTTGCCACGATTCCTTCACTGTCCCTTTTCAATTTCCGCACAGAACACACGAACATATAAAAATAGTCTATAAGCTTTTGTCGAATTCGCCTCTCTCACATCTCACAATTAAAACTCGGAAATCTCAGAATTTGAGAAACTAGGGTTCGTCATCTCCGTCTTGATAGTATAAGTCGTAAGCTTAAACTAATCTTAAACTACGTGTTGTTCTAAGCTAATGTCGTGTACTCGTGTTGTTTAATTAAAATATCACTAGATCTTGATCCGCGCAACCGCGCGGATTTTTTTTTCATTTATTTTTATATAAATATTTTGTTTTCAATTCTAAATTGGTATATATTATAATATATATGTGTCTATCAATTTTTAAAACATAATAAGTTTACGGTATATTTTTCATTGAATTGATTGTTTCAAACTTTCACATGTATTTGTATCCTCTTCTATATATATATTTTCGGATTATTATTTCACTATTAAAATCGTAACTATATATATAAAGATTAGTAAAATATTGTCTTATTGTCATATTCAAAGATATTGTAACATTTCATAAATTTAGAATTTTTTTAAAAAATTAAACTTTTCGCTTCATAGATTTATATTATCGAGTAAATAATTAAAAATTTACTCTTTTTTAATTTTTAAAATAAACTATATAGTTTAAAATTTGTTTTCATTGGTTTAAATGTAGTAAAGATTAATCATTGTTAGATAATATGATTTTTGTTATTTAAAAAAAATCTTTATAATTTTAAAAGTTAACATTCGACAAATATTTAATATATGGAGGTATAGTATTACAACATTAAATTATATCTATTTAATTTATACTATATATAAATTCAATGGATCATCTATTGTTTAAATCCAATTATAGCCTAATAAAAAATTTTGGTAGGCCCAAAATTTAAATGATAAGATTAGAGATTAAATGTAACATAACTTTATAGGAATAGATCCAATTTAAAAAAAAAATCACACATGAATCAAGGTTGTGACTTCTGTTTTAATATATAAGATGTACTAGTTTACAAGATAATCAAAACACATCGTATTGCTTAAACGGTTGAATTAACGGAGGGGCTCTTTCGTTGAGATACATAACGTTAAGGGTTAATATATTAAATCATTAATTGAGGGGTTTCTACCCAAATGAAACATACTTGAGGGGTTTTTACATTAAAAACCCTTATCTATAAATACAAAATGTGAAGCTTTGATTTGGGGGATGAAGTGCACGAAGATTCTAGATACTAAATAGGTAGTATTTATAACTGAATACTACTTCTTTATTCTCAATTGGTAAAAATAATGTCTGCACTGACAGAATGATCGGCCTTCACTATACATATTGAAGAATTTTTACGCTATAAAGATTTTTTCCCAAATTTTGACATTTATCATACCCAAAGACGAAAAATATAATGGCTGATAAATTTGTACGAGGTATTTGAAATATGTTTTATGATATGATTTATGTTGATTCAGTTCCACGGAACTAGTTTATAGATTTGGAATCTTCTTAAGAGTAGTATACCTTTTGTTAGAAAAAAACAATCGAAATGAAAAAAAAATACACGTCCATACGTTTAACATTTATAAAAAAGCTTTGATATCTTTCGTTCTTTACTATTGATGATAAAGCTAAAATCAATATAATTTAGAAGCCGTTACGCTTGGAGGATGTATGTTCTACTTGAATCAACAAAGGGAAAGTACTATATGGCATTGTATAGGTGGGGTTTTGAAAGAACAAAATCCTTTACCACCAGGGGCGGATCTACGGCCGTGGTAGACGTGCCCCATACTATGTTAAGCTTCCTATAGATCGTGCTCCATGTAATCTGTTTTTACGGTAATGCATGGTTTTGATGTTCTCTGCACCTTCTTTTTTTCATTTTAACTTTTTCGTTTTCTTTTTATTTTCCATGTCTATCTATTGCTCAAAATATCTAATTTCCTTTTCTACTCCTTTGTAAAGTAGTTGTGTGTTTAATTTTCTTTATGACCGATTGTAAGCTGTATTTTATTCGTCTGTATTTTTTTGTATCCAATTATTGTTTAGATTTTTCTATAAAGGCCACAAGAAATAGAAATCCTTGAATGAGCATAAAAATCAAAATAATAATTAAAAACATTGGAATCCTGGAATGACCCTCATACTTTAACAATATTACCGGTAGATTAACAAATAATTTTTGAAAATAAAAATCAATAATACTTAAGTTTGAAAGCTACTTTTTTGTGCGCTAACAAAACAATATTGTTCCATAATCACATTCTAAAATATATTACATCCGTTTCATAATAGATGATCTTTAATTAAGAAATTTTTTGGTGATTCAAATATATGATGATTTCATATTTTAATATAATTTTTAACTTTGTACAAAACTTTTTCACCAATAATATTTTCTAGTTTATTTTGTAATTGATTAAATAATTTTTAATTTATATTTTAAGATACTTTTTAGGTTAAAATCAAAATTTTAATAATTGTGCATTAACCTGAACTTCATATATTTTGAAACAAAAGAAGTAGTAGTAAGCTATTAGTTTTTTTTTTTGACATCGAAAGCTCCATATTTTATTAAGAAACTACCAAGAGGTTAGCCTCATGAGCCATCCAACTCGGGAGTTGAGTGTTTACATGGGAAAAATAAAGACCTCGAGACCTAGCTCCTTTTGCAAGGTGGTCGGCTCGGAAGTTCAAAGAACGGGAGATAAAAGATATGGAGCAAAATGTTTACATAGAACTAATAAGGTGAAACTCATCGAATTCAGCCAGTAAGGATGGCCATTTGTCTTCGTCGTCTTCTTCCAGGATGTTGACTAGCTGGAGGCAGTCTGTCCTGAAGTTCATAGTGCTATGGTCCAACTAAATGGAGGATTTCATGGCCCACAGTAGAGTTTGGAACTCAGCATGTAGGGGGTTAAGACTCAGTTACTAGCAAATGAACCGTAAGTCGTCGCCCCATCCTCAGTCGTTAGAACCATTCCCCCACCAAAAAGTTGTCATCCTTGTGCCAGGATGCGTCGATCAAGCATTGGGGGCTGGGGTCTTGAGGTGGAGGGGTAAGGGGAGTGTCGTCGCCTGTCTCTTCTTGGGATTGGTCGATGATCTGGGCTATGTGCCAACTCTCTGCCTCTGCGCGGGCTATTTATATGGTCTCTAACGGTGAGATATCTTTGCCGTTAAAAGCTTTGTCGTTGCGAGCTTTCCATATGTACCAAATGACCCACAGAACAGTTGCACTGATATTTTCCGGGATTGCAAGTTCCTTTGCGCGCCATAATACGTGATCCAGATTACAAAAGATCGAGTTGCTCGGGAATAACCCCGGAGAGTGCGGCAAGTCTGCCAGAGCCCAGGCTTGGACTGATGGCGGGCATTCGAAGAGTAGGTGGTTCCGGGTTTCTTCTTTCGTTCTGCATCTCGGGCAGGATCGATCAGTTCAGCAATGGCGATCGGAGAGCGAGCTACAAACCGGAAGGCAGTTGGAGATCGCTTGCCAGATGAAGTGTTGTATCTTCTTGTAAGTCTTGAGCTTCCAGACTTTGGCTTGGAGAGTTGTTATACAAGGTTCAAGGACCTGATCATTCTCCGAGCGCTCCTCTGTCTCCATGGCCAAGGTATACCCAGATTTGACCGAGTACACACCAGATTTGGTGAGGTTCCAACAATAGTCAATGCCTCGGGGGAATCGATTCGGCTGGAGACTTTGTATATACGGAATGTCCTCAGGGACTACTAGTTCGCGTAGGAGCTCGTGTTTCCATTGGTGCGAATGAGGGTCTATCAAGTCACTAACCCGTAGCGAGGGGTTGAAAGAAGGGCCACATGGTATGGGTGGGCATGCTGGTGACGTTGGGACCCATGGGTCGGACCAAACCAAGGTCGTTTGCCCAGCTCCGCGCTTTCCGCAGGCCGGCTTTCAGGAGGGGTTGAGCAGCCATGAGGCTACGCCACACGTATGAAGGATTGCTCGCCTTGTTGACCTCTATCGGGTTTGATAGTCTATAATAGCGCCATTTTAGTACGCGAGCTAGGAGAGAGTTCGGGTATTGTATGAGCCTCCAGAGTTGCTTCGCAAGTAATGCGAGATTAAAGTTTTTAAAATCTCGGAAGCCTAAGCCTCCCTTATCTTTTGGGGAACATTTTTTTTTCCAGGCAATCCAATGAAGCCCACGATTATTATCTTTTGTGCTCCACCAGAAGCGAGAAATGGCACTTGTGAGCTTACGAATGATATCCTGTGGGAGAAGGAAGCATGACATAACGTAGGTCAGGAGGGCTTGGGCTACTGATTTTATTAAGACCTCTTTACCACCTTTAGAAAGCAATTTCGCAGACCAGGAGTTTATAGTATTCATTAGACGTTCTTGAATGAACGCGAAAGCCTGTTTCTTGCTTCCACATATGTTTTTCCGGTAGTCCTAGGTAGACGTCCATGCGACCTTCTTTTGAAATTCCTAGTGCTCGCTTTATCTCAGCTTTTAGGTCAGGAGGAACTTTGTTACAAAAAAAATAATGGAAGATTTATCTACATTTAGTTGCTGTCCTGAAGAGCAACCATATGTATGTATAATCTTCATAAGCTCCGTACATTGCGGGATTTCTGCTTTACAGAAGAAAAGGCTATCATCTGCGAACAGAAGGTGAGAGATTGGTGGACTACCTCTCGCGATCTTCAGGCCCGTGATTCTTCCTTCCCTTTCCGCTCCTTGAATCTGGGAAATAAGAGCTTCTGTGAGGATGATGAAAAGGAAAGGGGAGAGCGGGTCGCCTTGTCGAATGCCTCTTGAGGGGTGGATGCTGCCTTTGGGTTTTCCGTTTCGTAGTACCTGGTAAGACACCGAGGAGATACATAATTTTATCCATGATACCCATTTAGGCAAGAAACCCAGCTTGAGTAGGAGTGCTTCAAGAAAAGACCATTCAACTATGTCGAAAGCTTTGCTCATATCCGTTTTGATTGCAACAAATTTAGCTTTACAGCTCGGGTTTTGTTCTCAGGGCATGAAAGACTTCGTGTGCTACCAGAATGTTGTCTGTAATAGACCGCCTAGCCACAAAGGCTGATTGAGTTTCCAAATTAGGCTGGACAGACAACGCTTGAGGCGTTTACTAAGGATTTTGGAGATGATCTTATAGCTTACATTGCATAGACTGATTGGTCGGAATTGTGATATTTCACTAGAACGATTGGTCTTTGGGATGAGGCATATGTTTGTCTGGTTCAAACGGGGATCTAAAACGTTGTGCTGGAAGAAGTATTTCACCGTTTCACACATCACCTCTGCTGTGATACCCCAGTACTTCTGAAAAAAGAGGCATGTCATTCCATCAGGGCCAGGTGCTTTGTCTGGATTAATGTCATACACAGCTTTGCGGATCTCATCATCTGATGGAGGTTTAGTCAGAGCTTCGTTCATGGCCGGGGTAACCTTCTCTGTAATGTATCTTAGGGATTCAGAAAAATCAGAGGGTTCCGACGAGGTGAAAAGGGTTTGGAAGTATCATGTCGCTACCTCCTCGATATCTTCTTTCGTAGGAGTTTTGTCACCCGGTTTCTGGCTCTTCGCTGCTTTGTGGTAACATGGAAGAACTTAGTATTCTGATCTCCTTCTCTGAGCCAGTTAGCTCGACTTTTTTGCTTCCAATAGAGCTCCTCGTCTCTAAAGGCGCTACAGAGGTTCCACTTTAAGGTTAAGATAGCTTCCTACGAGAAATTATCATCTACTTGCGCTTGTTCGAGTTGGTCCTTGATTTCCTCTATTTTTTGCTTTGCGTTTGATAGGTTGGCGCGCTTCCAGCGAGAAATAAATTTACGGCAGTGGACTATTCGTGCGTGAAGGTCCTCCTTGCTAAAGAGAGATGGGTCATTCCAACCTTGGAGAATAGAATCGCGAAAGCCATTTTTACCTAGTCATCTCTTATCAAATTTAAAAGCTCTCTTGCCCTGCTTCTTTGTGGATAGAAATCGGGTGACGATGGGACGATGATCACTTCCCCAAAGGCGGAGATACTCCACATTCGAGTGGGAAAAATTGTGATGCCAGTCTTCATTGCCTACTGCTCTATCTAATCTACACTGGACTTTTCCAGAAGCTCTATTGCCAACCCAAGAGAGAGGGTTTCCTTTGTAGGGGAAGTCTATCATCCCGCAGTTTGCTAGCATGTTTTTAAAAGGAAGGAAAGAGGAGTCTGGACGTTTTCTGCCTCCTTTTTTTTCTAAGTTGCTGGTAATTTCGTTAAAATCACCCAGCATCAGCCATGGTCCCTGCCTTGTCGTGCTCATACGAGTAAGGCGTTCCCATACATTTTCTCGGTACTCAACGACCGGATCACCATATATAAAAGTAATATAGACCTTGTGCCCTTCTATGGTGGCTTCAATATCGATCATGCGATTATTGGAGTAAAGAACCGTAACATCAAAAGAATCCAAATAAAAAAGTGCTAGTCCACCGCTTCTGCCCTCGGGTTCCACGGTGAACAATTTATTATAACCAAGCTCAAATTAAAAATCCTGAAGAAAAGAGTAATTGTTTTTTTTGTTTCAGAAAGAAAAAGAAAAGAAGGAAGAAAACAATGATGCAGTTCCCGGAGATGTTGTTTTGTCAGATATGCTCCGACACCCTGACAGTTCCATGCTATTGCAGTCATATCTTCTTACTGGGTGGTTTCTAGGACACCACCGAACCTGAAAGGGACACAGATTTTTTGCGTGAAGCAGAAGGAAACACCTCAAAGCGAGGGACCATAGTCGAAGAGGGCGTCTGTTTCTTACCCGGTGATGTCTTCTTCTTTGGGGAAGCACGGTTACTGAGCACCTGAAGTTTCTTTGAAGCTTGCGCTCCTTTTATATCAGGGGAGCGGGGGATCTTCTTCTTCAAAAGACCTTTTGGGACGTAAGCTCCGGGCGACTTCTTTTGGGTTGAGCCGATCTCTTGTACATAGCATTGGCTGGAGAGAGTTGAGTTATAGCCTCAATTTTTTCTGCATCAAGATCAGGAGAATCTCCAAGAAGATCATCATTATCAGCATCAAACATATTTTCATCCCTCATAGATTTTTCAGAAATCTCTAAGCGTTCGGTTTCAAGGACTAAGTTATCTACCTCCGCCAACTCAAGATCAGTTATGGGGGCGTCTATATCCTGATCTAAACCAATTTCTAGTTCTAGGAATTTTTCTCCTTGTTCCGTAGGAGGGGGATCATACCTTTGAGCTTGACTTGTTGAGTGAGGCGTCCCCGAGTGTCTCTCCGAGATGATCAGGTTGTTGCTTTGTTTCTCGGGGATCGTGAAGGGTGTATCTTTAGCTTGGGACGTGGGCGTGTCTGTGGCTATAGACTTTCCTTTAAGGCGTCGGATCCTTTCCTCCTCTGGAACTATGTTTGCAGCTTCCCTATTGTGTGTTGCGATAATTTCACCTGACTCCAGGGATGCACGGTTGTCGGAGATTGTTTTTTGAGAGTCCATAGTGGCACGGGACCTTTCCATGCGATCATGCTCAAGTTGACGGGTCGTGCCATTGACATTGGATTTGCTCCTGGAATTTTCGAAGTTGTGTCTTGGCCGCCATTCCAATGAAGGCTTTTTGAGTGGGCGGTGATCTTCCTTGCGGGACAAGCTTCGGGGGAGATGGTTACTGTTGCGTCCTCCTCGATGGGTGTCCTCCCTCCTGGATGGGATCTCTAGGTGACTCCACACTTCCCTACCATGGTGTAGATGACGGTTGTCTTGTCTGCTTGAGCTTTTACGATCATAAGTATGATCGGCAGTCTCTCGTGTCTCCCAAGTTGAGAAGGATGAGGGCGTGCTCTTCCTTCTTTTTTCATCTCGGTAGAGTTCGTTGCTTCGAGAGGTTGCCGCAGAACTTTGGTATCTCCCAATCAGAGGGGATCGAAGTCTTTTCAGTTGGTTTCTAGAGTTTAGACCTTGAGAGCCCTGGATCGGTAGCCTAGTTTGATCATTGGAAGCATTATTTTCCAGGTGTTGCTTCCTCTTATATTCCTGTTCCTCCGGTGTTAATTGGGGGCAAGTGTTTTCATCGTGGGAGATGAGGTTGCAAGTGAAACAGTAGCGATGAAGACCTTCATAGGTAAGTGTTACTTTCTCTATATCTCCATTTGGGAAGCCAACCCTACGTTCAAACTGCAAAGGCTTATCAACATCGATAGAGACTTGAATGCGGGCTTTCTTTTCATCAACGAGGAGCTTTTTTCCAAGTGCATTGGCAATCTCCGTGAAGGTCTTGTCGTTCCAGAAATGAACTGGGATTCCAGTTACATTTATCCAGAAAGGTATTGTGTTTAGGAAAGTTTCAGACGTGAAAGGTTCCCAACGCTCCAGCGCGAAACTCTATTGATTGAAGTGGCAGGGTCGCTTGTTTAGGACGGTCTGGAGGTCCGCTTCGTTGTCAAAATCGAACTGGAAGCGGCCGTTTCCAAGGTTGAGACCTCGGACTCTCCCTTCTACGTTCCAGATCCGGGATCGGGGGAGGAGGTTGATCAGAGCGTCGATACTACGTCCACGGGTATGGAACACTTGCCCAATAAGAGTGAGGTGGAAGCATTTCTTGGCGTCAGTGATATCACATTCCGGAATACGAATGATATCGTCTTCGGAGTTTAAAGCACGACGATCTCCATTGGTGGAACCTCCCTTGCGAATCATTAGCGAGGATTGACTCATAGTGAGAGATGACTCGTAAAGAACTTAGCAAAAGCTAGAAAGGTAGATCGAGATCTATAAGATATGGAGAACTGCGGTGAGGATCTGACGAGGGTATGGTGGTGCTTTTATGGTGCGAGTTCCTCTAGGGTTTCTGTGGGGTCGGTTTTCGAAGAGGTTGCCTAAAAACGGGAAGTCAATATCGTGAGAATCGTGGGAATATTGCGTTCCTTGGCAAGAAAGCCAGAGATTGGTCGGTTGCGAGATCCGCCGGAGGGAAAAGAAAAAGGACGTGGGGCACAAGGAGTGTTGAGTAGTCTCCCTTGTGCACCAGGGTAGAGAGAGAGGCTTCAGAGATGTGGTGAGGGTTCGCCGGAGTTGGAGGAAAACCAGATCTCAAAGTCGCCTATTTCGTCGCCAACCCTAGCGGCGCTCATTTTTTTAATTCTTCTGTAAGCTATTAATTTAGATATTTCGTTATGATAAAAAAAATTATTTGTGCCAAATACCAATATTTTTTCTGGATCCGCCCCTGCATACCACAGGATTAGAAGATAATATGGGCAATAAATACCTGACGAAAGTCCACTGTCCACGAGTCAGCTCATTCCGATGGTGGACAAAAACGTTCGTAGTAGGCTGTCTTCCATCCGCGCCCGAGCGCCCACGGGAGGTTTAATTCAATGGTTTGCAACGAAATAGTTTCTGAAAGCTTTTTTCTGGGTTTATAAAAGTTTCTCAAAATATAAAACAACTTTTTTGTTTGAATTAATTTAACATTCTTTCAAGAAAATAAATAAATAAATAAATACATGACGAAGCTTATCACTTTTACATCAAAATATGAAGTTTTTTTGGACTAAGAAATGCACAAAGACTATATTTATGAAGGTTTGTTCTCAATCGATGAAAACGATGGCGACACTATTTTTTAGTGTGGACGAAATTCAATGACATAATTTTCTCAAATTTCGATGATGTAAACAATTGTTTCATAATTTCACGATCATAAATATGCCAAAAGCACAAAATATAATAACAAACAAGTTTGCATGCGGATGTGGTGCACGAAGTACTTCTCTTCATTTGTTATATATTGATTTCATATTTCCGGTTTGGTTATCCGAATAACTTCGTTATTGCTGTAAAAAGAAAACGTTACGCGTAGAATTCAATTATCTTGTTTGGACTTCACAATATTTTACAAGTTAGCATCCACTGATCCACCCGACTGAAATTCTGGCGAGTGGTCCTATAGGACATCTATAATCGGAGTGCATAAAAAAAACATTCTTATTCTAATTTTGATATTAATTGAATTACTCCAATTAAACATACACCAAAACATTCTTGTATCTCTGTTAAATCTCATAAAAATGTTCTAACTTCAGAATATCAACTTTATTTTTGTAACTCAAACTGAAAAACAGTAGATACATATCTTAAACACATTTTCCTGGCCCTCCAAAGAAGATAGCGTTGTACCAAAAATTCGGAGTGCTTGAGAATAGCGTTACAGGAAAAAGGGGCTTCGTAGCTACGCTTCCTTCGACCACTTCAAAATTAGTCACATAGGCTGCCTTCAAGTAACCTTCACTCGGAAAATGCGCACTTCCCATGCTTGGGCTTTTCTCCTTCACTGGACTGTATACTTCTCCTCCATACGCTACCAAACTAGCTCCATGACCTAAGCCTGCTTTTGTGAACAATGAGTTTGGCCAGTATCCAACATTTTCGTCGTACACCACTAACCACCAATCTCCTGTGTTGCCATCCTGTTTACACATGCACTGTTACATATGCAGCTGAAAATTTGGACCGAACATATTCATTCAAATGACTAGTAAACACAATGAACATTCTTATTAACATAGAGTTAGAGCGTCAAGTTCTTGTAGATTCGGCTCATTTCGTGAGACTTCTACTTATTTAAGGAAGTTGGTGCTACCTTATAGATTCTGATCCCTACTTCATATTGTGGGCCATCATAAACCGAAACTGGTCCAAAAAGGATGCCGAATGGGATTCTGGCGCTCACTTGTACAAAGCCAGGACATAAGATATTGTAGCAACCTGTCTTGATAAAGCCATCTGCCTGTTTTGAATCAAATAATACAAGACATAGCATGAGAAATTGAGAATGGAAGAAACTCAATATGATAAATTCATAAAGCTATTAGAGTTTACTGCAAATGAACTTATATAAGTGATTTATTGAGTATGGAAGAAAACTCTATATGTTATTCATGAAGTTTTTGAGAACATACAGTCCAATAGGTGTACAAGCGACTGTGATTCTGGTTCAACCATTGGTACACCTGATGGACAATTTGAAATGTGGGTTTCGTTATATATTTTCTACTTTTTCATCATTGATATAAGATTTAATGTAAATTGATGAGTGCAATATCAGCAAAGTAATACACAAGATCTAGGCTTACTATCCATCCAGCTCTAATGCTTTGAAACTGTTCTGTAGAGCCTTGGGCGATAAGCATACTTGCAGAACTGAATTGAGTGGGAGAAACTTCTGGTTCCCAAATGCTAAAGTTTACCTTTGCTCCAAAAACTTGATGTCTGTACTCAGCCACCGCAAACTAGAATACAAAGAGAACAAATAAAAACAGAACTTACCTGGAAGCTCTTGATTGCAAGTTTATATTCCATTTAGGTATTGTTGTAGGCATTAACTGCACATAATAATTCAATCCCTTCAGAAACTTAGATTTTTTTTAGGAATATCCACGAGCGTACTTCTTATATAGACTAAGACCTGAATAGTATGGTTCTTGAGCAGAGGATGGTCAAAAGCTAGCTGCTTATTAATGTCAATGCAATCCAATATATCACCATGTTCAGTCTGTCGAAATGCAAAGCAATGAACTTGATTCTGGTCGCAAAAACATGATATCATATTTGTAGCAAAACTTACCTGGAAGCTCTTGATTGCAAGTTTATTGATAGAGGTGAGTGATCTCACCAGCTCCTTTTCATCCTTTTCCAGTGATAATGTTCTGTCGCTCTTGGCAACTGTAATGAGACCTAATGCTGAAAAAGTCGGCAAAATAAGCTTCTTAGGGGAAATCATGGCAACTAGACAAACACAAATGAAGGAAATCAACTATATATATATGGTGCCACATCACTCAGAGACATTTTGTTAATACCAACAAAATGACAAATGGCTCTCATGGATAATCAAGGATCTTTAACTATTTTCTCAAAAGATGAATGAAACGTAGAAACTATATATGGTGTCACGCTAATAAAAAAATTAAAAATTAAAAAGAAAATCTGAAACCATTAATAGAATCAGAAAACACCTAAAAAAATTAATAAATAAATGAAAATAAAATAAAATATATCCAAACTATTGAAACCAACAAAGAACCTATTGACTGGCATGGCTCTTTTATGTGGATTCTAATGAGCAGGGGCGTATGTAGGATTTTTTTTTTAATATGAAGGCAAATCATGTATAAATACAAACATAAGGCTAAGATATGAAGTTTGATAGGAAAAAATAGCTAAATTATGGGTTGAGTTATAAAGAATTTAGAAAATTTGTGGGGGCAAGTGTCACCTCCTTAACACAAGTAGATTCGCCACTGTTAATGAGAGTCATAAATGTGCGAAGACGTAACTGGCCAGGGAACATTCATTTTGAAACTTTTTTTCTTTATCTCAAAATGTAAGTGGTATATTAATGGCCAGAGTATCTATCCATCTATCTATTACAATAAAGTAGCATTTTGTGACTTCTCCTTGAGCCACCTCAGCAAATGGTGTTTTAAAAATGGACACGTGTCATCTCATTTCTGTTCAACAATTTTTCTTCTTTCTCTCTGTTTCGGCTCATATTATTTGTTTGTTTGTTGGGCTAATTCAGAAAATATTCATATCTGGTCCATTTTTAATATTCTTCTAACCCTACCAATCTTCTCTCGCCGTATGTGACCTTTCGTCAATCATCTTCTGTTTTGAAAACTCCGGCATTCTCTTCCCCATTAACTACATCAGTAATAATAGAATTCAACACAGTTACAACTAACAGATGAAACTCTCTTCATATTCTCCTGCTTATCTCCCTTTCACGAAGGCCCGTTCATCACTCCTAATCATACCAAAATCACATCACTATTTCTGATGTTAGGAGTTTTCAACGCTCCTAAGACAAATGTTGTAGTATAGTGATTGTCGAACCAGTTCTGAGGGATATCAAAGCACTGAGAATGCAAGTACTCACTTAATCTAAGTGCAACCAATGATTTAAATGAGTTTTAAGCTATGACTAAAACTAGAAAGCAATAACAGAATGATACTTTCTTGACTAAGGGAAAAGAGAACTCATGGGCATAGGGATTAGACCTTGGGTGATCAAGTATCGAACTAAGGATGGCAAATGATCAATCAAACTATCAACCTTAAGCCTAGACACAATTCTAAGCAAGCTCTATGTCTAGATGAATGCTCATTTGCTAACATATCTCAAACATCAAATGTCTTTGGTTGAATAATATGAAAGCAATCATTACTAACAAGTCTATTAGCTATCTTAGCACCTTTAACAACAAATGTCTTTGGCAAAGTATACTAAAAGCCTAGGAGAGTTGTCTCAGGCATTTCATCAAACACCTTTCGGGTGAGAAATGCCTATTGATCAACTTTTGAGTGGCCAACTCAGAAGATGCATTAAGAATACTCTACTAGCAAGGAACAAGAATGATCTACACTAAAACATCCTAGAACTAACCTAATCACCCTTAATCTCCCTAACCCATGAATTCAAAAGGTGATTACTCACTAATCTCCATGATTCCTCTTAAACCCATATTGGATTTCAGATTAATCATGTAAAGAAATAGATAAGAAATCAACAAGAACACAAGAACATAACAATCAAAAATCCAAGAGATGAACTTCTCAAGAGAATTTTTGTGGTTTTTCTTAAGAACAAAAGATCATCAGCCTCTGGTGGCTACCCAAGATGTTTAAAACGTAGGTTTTTGAAAAGTGAAAACGTGCATAATGAAATGACCAAAAGGCCCTTGAGAAAACATGA
>NC_027748.1:10574652-10575225 GCF_000695525.1 Brassica oleracea var. oleracea
TTGACTGTAGAAGCAAGATGTGAGAACTTGTTGTTGAGCTCATTGTAGCTCCCATCAATCTTGGAATGAAGGTTCTTCAACTCATAACCAACATGCTTCTCACTTCTAGTCTGAGACTCCAAGATTTGTTTCAGCAGGGTGTCAGTGCTGCTCTCTTGAGGAGCAGAGGAACCAGATGAGGGGTTTTGTTGAGGTTGATAGCTGCCTTGCTGGTTGTTTCGAGGAGGATAACCACTCTGTTGGTTGTTGGGATAAGGTTTCTGTTGGTAGTTGTTGTACTGAAAGTTGGGCTTTTTTTTGTACCAGCTACCATTGTTGTTGATGAAACACAGCTCTTCCTGACCTTCCAAACCCTCAACCTCATGGACAACAGGGGGTGTCTCTTGGCTTGGGTTACCAACAAAGTGCAGCTGCTCTTGTGTGGCTTTATCAGCAAGGAGGATGTCTATCTTATCCTGTAGAGCTTTCAACTCCTTCCTCGTCTGCTTATCATCTGTTCGACTACTTCTGTCGTGGTCTCCACTGTAGACTGCATCACTCTTTACCATGTTGTCAACCAGCTCCTCTGCATCT
>NC_027748.1:10576325-10600981 GCF_000695525.1 Brassica oleracea var. oleracea
GAGCGACCTCCGCTCGTCGCTCCGAGTAGTCGCTCCGTGCTTCGGGAGCGACCTCGCTGTGTCGCTGCGAGAGGTCGCTCCGGACTCGTTCTCGCATCTCCGGGTGATCAAAACGCGAGCGACTCTTCCCTGTCGCTCTGGTAAGGTCGCTCTGATAGGGAGATCAGAGCGACTTGACGGTGTCGCTCCGGACTGGTCGCTCCGGTAAGGTGCTCGCCCAATGATCACTTTAAACACTTCTTTTGGACTCCAATTGCACCCAAATGTCTCCAAGAACTCCATGTGGTACTCCAATACCTGATAAGGACTCATGTATGCAAAATGCAACCTAAACATGGCTAAATCCTAATCTATATGATCAAAATGCACATGGGTGAATGGATAAAACATTAGAAATATGCAAGATATCAATTTCTCAAAAAGGCTCCAAATCGATCGTCACCAATCTCCCAACTGTTTTCTTCTATTAAATTTCCCCTGGTGTGTGTCTGAGGGGAATATGATTTTAAGCTGTACTTTTTCATCTGCTCATATCTTTTATTTGATCATATCAGCTATGATATTTATCTGCGGCGAATCCATTTCTTAATATATTCATCGGTATGTGTTATATGTTTCTCATAAATTGCATTCTTTTTATTTATCAAGATCATGTTTTAAACAGAATTTTTGGTTTGCATGATGAGTCCTAATTAATTGGAGCAAATCTTCTACCAAAGACATGGCTATGAAGAAGTAAGTTTTGTTTAGTGATTTTGTTCGAATTTGCTACATGATTTAGCGACATGATTTTCTATTTCTATTGCAGGGCCTTGACAAGGAAACTGGGTATGGAATATTACAGTTATGATCGTGGATCAGAGAGTGAGTACGAAGATGAAGAATTACCTCCAAAGGAAGAATTGGAGTATCTTGAATTAATCCAAAAGACAAAGGAGTCCATCAGGTAAAAATGGTCAAAGGATATGTTAATGCTCAGTTCCAGTTTCATTTATGAAACATTAAAGAATATTGATTTCATTTCTGATGACATCTCTTTGTTTGTTTATAGTTTACTTCCATCATTAAACTCATAAGATCTAGCTAGCCTACAATGTAATGTCGAGTTTAAGCAAAGCTTTGAAGAGGTATGGTGTGTAACTGACATCTTTATTTCTTTTGATTTCTATATTTCTTTGTTGCTCAGTTTAGCTTTTGTAGCCACTTACATGTAGCTTATCTATGTTATCTCAAACTATTTACAGTGGTCTTTGGATGATAAATCTTCGTCGCGTACCTTTTGTTTTCGACCTTATCTTCATAATACATTCTTTATACTTCATAATTTCAGACAGAAACTTCAGGTCAAAGTTCTGAATATGAGAACGATATTCTTCGACCAAGAGGTGGAGAGTTTTATTCTTCGGAAGACTCCAGCAGAACGACGACCAGTTATGTGAATATGAAACGATGATGAAATTCATGGAATAAATTTGGAAAAAGAAAACGAGTTCTTTGCAATCCAGTATGTCCATTACAAAGAAAAGACTAAAGGCAGAGAATTCAGATAGAAACTTGGATGCATCTGAGAAGGCTAGCTAGGACCCATGGGAGAAATAGAAGTCTAGGTGTCGGATTAAGTGTGATAAGCCGGTTAGTAGAAAGAGCTCAAGTGTTTGGAGATGACACAAAGTTGATGAAATTGAAATCTGGTAGAGTGGTAGCAAACTTGAATCTGAAAAGGGATCTTAGGAGGCTGAAAAGATGTTTAAGACATGGAAAAAGGATTATGAAGGAAGACTGAGAGAAACAAAACGACACTTATCAAACTTGAGAGTGAAGAAACTGGTGGTTCTGTGGAGAAGGTGAAGACGAAGTGGTTGGGGAAGTTAAGGAGCACCAGAGGTATATTGACCTGTTTCTTTTCTTGAGATGCACATTTTTTTTTACACATTTTGTGTCATTTTAAATTTTGGTTTTGTTACGGAGAGAGATGAGAAGGCTTCATCGTACTAAAAATAACTCATGTTTCTCAAGTCCATCCAAATTCTAATGAAGAATTCAGTAAATATTTTAATATTAAACATGTGTCTAATGTCAGAGGATCTAAAATCATGTGGACCGACTTATGTTGTGAACTGTTTTTTTTTTTTATCTTGATAAAGCCCGTGGATTTTGAAATCAGAAATCAGACTTTAAAGACTTTTAAAACATCATATTTTAGAACTACATTTTTATTTTTATTTCTATTTTACAGAAATTCTAAATTCTTATGTTTATGAGTTCACATAAATTCAAGCATATAACACTTCATAACATAAATACTTTTAAGTACAAATAAAATAAATTGATGTTTTTGTCAACTAAATTGATTTATTTAATAATTTTTACTGCCGTTTTTTTTTTGTTGACATAATCATTTTCAACATAATAATATTGCACGGTTTAACAATATACAACAGCCAGAAAAATAAATGTTAACAATAAACAAGTGTCATCTCATTGTTTTAAACCCTTATTGTTAATTTGGTTACGAAACTGGCAGAAACTTTCAATACATATTTATTTGCAAATTTTGTCCATCAATAATACATATATTACATTACTTAAATTTTTAATATATAAATATGTATCAAAATAATATATGTAAATGGCTTCCATATCTATTATATTAAAACACAAGTATGACCTATTGATGTTAGTTGAGTCCAACAAATATTTTTCATGATACCTACCTTTTGATATGATAACTGTATATAAGAAAAATACAAATTTTATACGATAATCACCGCATCAGTTAACCTAATAACCATCACATCAGTTCTCACCTAACTGCATCAATATATTTGGGCCATAAACATTTAATTTACAAAACCCATTAAAATTGGGTCATGGACTTTGATTTACATAATTCATTTATCATTGGTATACCAATTATTATGTGTAATAATAATGTAATTATAATTATATACGAAATAAAATCATGTTTAATTTTTATTTTATTTATTTAATCTATCTATTTAATTACTATTTTTTACTAAACAAAACTGTAACAATATTTTGTTATTTTTTAACAAAATAACAGTTTGAAAATAAAGTACCATATTAACGTGTTAAAGACTATGGCACAAATGTATAATTTAACACTATAATAAATTCAATACAATTATACAAATACTTTACTAATCATTTTTTTAAATTACGCAAATACGTTTGTTGATAAAAACACAAGTATGATTACAAAAAATACATATATATTACAAGGAAAGAAACAAATATATAAATTTAATTTTAAATAATATATACAAAACAAATAATATACCCGCCCTCGGAGGGCGGGTCACTCTCTAGTAGATAGATAAAAAAATATATTAAAAACAAGAAAAAAATATATTTCAATTAGCCGAAATGAAGCAATACTAAATACATGCCAAAAAACTAAAAACAGTTATACGTTGTAAATAGAAAAATTTACAAATATTATTTCTCATGAAAACATATACAATCTCAAAAAAAATTAATTACATTTTTAAAAACTTACTTAAAATTTTACATGCATAAATAACTAATTTAAGTTAGTTAGCTATACGCAAAATGTCCTCTAGCTGTTTAATAATGATTACTATGTACCAGATTCTGAATATTAAAATATAAAGCTAAAAATAAAAAAATGAACTAATTAGTAGAAAAAATACTTATCATATAAACAAAAAAAATATACATATTTTTTTGTGCTTATGAATGAAATGAATTTACAACAAATATACAATATGAATAAAATGACTTAAAAACAAATATACAAATGAATCATTAAAATAATTAATTATTATGAACTGTATAAATGCATTATATTTTTTATATGTTTTAAAAATATTTACATCTTATTATATACTTATTAAATTTAAAAATAGGCATTACGCATTTTTCTATTATTACTTTCAAAACAGTTGAACTAAACATGTCAAATGCTCATTAAAATCTATGTATATAAAGCAGAGATTTTTCTTTTCTTATAACATGTGAAATGACGGTTTTATGATACCTGTCGAATCTTTAGAAAATATTTTTTCTTTTTGTTTTTTGTTTTTTTTTTGTTTTTTGGCTATAAATATTGATATGTAATATTATTTGGGCTGATAAAATTGATAAAAATTGACAGTTTTTAAGAAAATGGAAAATTTAAAATATTTTTCAGTCGATAAAACTAATCTTTATTCTAATAAAAATAATTTATTCATATAAAATATCTCAAATTTAAAATTTAAAATTTAAAATGCTTATCTAAAAATATAAGAAATGAAAAAATAAACCTAAACATTAAAAAAGGGTTTGGAAAAGAAAACATGAAAGGCACGAGTGGATAGCTAATGTCTGCATAGTTTTCAGTGTATCGCATAGACTAATATAACACAAAAGATTGAGTAGTCTAAATTTTTTGGATTTAAGTGAGTAATGAATGGAACAAGAGAAAATTCAGATCGAGTAAACAATGGTGTTGTTAAAGAGAGAAGTGGCTAAATAGTTGCACAAAATAATTTGGTGTATATAAAGGCCAATTGTGATTAAAATGATATATATGGTAGATTGTGGGTCTCACGGAATATGAACACATGGTATAGTTCGTCGATTATGATTAGAAGATCACAATTATACACAAACCTAATGGTGAAAGACAATGATGACGAATATACGATTACAATAAATAAAATTAAAAGAAATCAGATAAATAAAATTTATGGAAACTAAATAAAAATGTGGAAACATAAAAAAGAAACTATATATTTTTTAAAGCAAAGTAGACAAGTTTGTTCAAAAAAAAATCAGAAAGTTTTTATTTATTGCTTATAATTATAATAATTAATTTAAATATTACATCAATTTCATAAAGTATGCATTAAAGATTTCAATCAAATTATAATAGTTAGATAACCAGATAATCTTTTTTTATTGTCAAAATAATAATAAAAAATCAATAAGTATATTAAACCAAGATTGCATACTATATATTTAGTTAGAATCATAAATTTAATTTTGAAATAAACCAAGACTCATTGGTTTATACTTTCTTTGAGACAGAAGATAAATAAAATGGAAACTCAATGATTGTAAAGTCATTAAAAATTAAATCAATAGAAAATATAAAAATTATCAAATAATTAAATAATCCAAAATAAAAAATTAGAAAAAACTAAGGTTTAATTAATTTCTAACTCACACACATTTATCTATAATTTGGAATAAAAACACACACAACAAACTATGAGTGCTAACATATCAAATTTATTAGACAAAAATATTTAATATAAATAGTTTTAAATTTAATGATAAATTCTGATGTTTATATGCAAATATATATATTCATATAATAGAAAATAATCAAAATTGTAAAACAAAAAACCCCGGGCGTAGCCCGGGCAAACCCCTAATACAAAAATAAAGCTAAAACAAACAACAAAGACACAAGTACACGAATTTCAAATGGGATAATTTACAATTAGGCTCATAATCTGAAACAAAACTGCAAAAACATGGTATAATTTCCTTCATAAATAGACTCATAGTCTTTCTTCATCTTAGAAAGTAAGTGATGTCAACTAACATGATATAGCTCAGTGGCCAGAATATACGAAACTAAAGTGAAAACCAAACACACAAAACTTCTCCGATCGACAAGAATAAAATTTCACATTTACCTTGTTCCATGCAGCACACATGTAAATCTTATGGGGGAGAAAATATTGCAATGTCTAAATGCTTGGTTCTTTTCCACATGGTACTGGTAAAATTCTACTAATAGAATCAAAGAACCGGATCTAGTTACATCTTTCAATTGTTTGATGCATCAACTCGGCCAAGAAAGTGTGAGGGTTCAAGTTTCAACTACGATTGAGAAGCCCTAGTAGAGAGAGAGATAGAGAGAGAGAGAGAGCGAGAGAGAGAGAGGATCTTGTGTAGCTTCAAGCGGATGGACGGAGGTTTCTATACTTTTCACATCGGTTTGGTTGATTTGTTTCGTATATTCTTTTAATTTGTTTGATTGTCAATTTATTTTAAATCTGGTAAAGTCTTTTATTTTCTTTTGTGCATTTTTCAATGGATTTTGGAAGATAAAATTTTTGGTTTAATTAAACCGTTTAGAAAAGGTAATTGAAAATCTTAAAGCATACGGTGACGATGGTTCTTACTAACATGGTGATAGAGTTCTTCCCCTCAACTGTATGGAATAGTGACCTCTTTAACTTTGTTATTGTCAATGGAATAATATAAAAAGTTGACTCTGTCTGGGTGGCTCCCACTAGAACAATAAAAATGTAGCAACCCTTATCAATTTGAAGTATGATGTTTTAGATTATTATGAAAATTATCATTTGAGATTAAACTATTCTAAAAGCAAATATGTTGTTTTTGTATAAAAAAATTTAGTTATCTATACGCAAAATAGATGATGTTATTTACTTTTGATCCTTATTGGTGTATCCATTTTCTAATTTTGTTTTCTAATTTTCATTGCGTAAGAACTTCTGCCTACATGGCTTAATAATACAATCAAACCTTAAAAATAAAAAGTGTTTGACCTTAAGATACGTAATTACTGCTTTTGCTAAATGATACTTATCTGCCAAATAGTAATCAGAATAGTTCATTGTTTATTCTGTTAAAATCCCTTGAAATTTCTTCCTAATCCCTAAGAGACCAATGAAAATTAAGAATGGTCATCTAACTGATAAAGATAAATGGTTGATTAGCATCGAATATCCTGCAACTCACAAACAATTATGATGTAACTGTAGTTGACAAACGTAATATTATTTTAAATGATTAGTTTTATCTTCTATATATTCAAATTTTAAATTGTTGTGGCCACGTATATTCAACTTCGGATTAATCCGTCAGCAAAATTGCTATAAAAGTTGGGAGGGAAAAGTTACTTAATGGTTAAGAAGTTTGGCTTATGATTGCCCACTTCGTGAAATATGGACTCTTTTTGATCGATAGTCGAACTGAGTGAAGGTTTCTTAATCGCCAAGTTCCAACCAAAAAACCGTAAAGCCTATTTGAAAAAGACTCTCAACCAACAGTTTGAATTGATATGATATAAAGTTTCAAACATCCACATCTACGAAATAATAAAAATAATATTTCAAATTTTTAAATATATCATTTGAGAAAAGATAAAGCCACTCACCAAGATTCAAAAGCGATGAAATTAAAGCAAGTGAAGACGCATGCATTATTACATAAAAAGTAGGAAACACCAAGAAATTACATAAAAAGATGGGAGAATAATTTCATCAACTTTTTTTGTTCATATGTTTTTATTTTTCTATGTTCAATCATATGTGTAAAAGAAAAAAATCCCAATTATATTAAAATTGTATACCAAACAACATCGATTAATATTATTTTTATATAAAAATCCCAATTATAAAGTAGCTAAAACATATGTGAGTCAGATATATAGAGAGACAAGCCAGTTAGAGTGTTTAGTACACACACATACAAAAAGATTCATAAGAATCATTTCAAAGATTTAGAGTAACCAAAAAGAGTGAAAAAGAATGAACAGAATGAGCAATACAGTAATAGGATTCTTGAATATTCTAACACTAGTCTCATCCATAGTTATAATAGGATCGGCTCTATGGATGGGTAAGAGCAAGACAACATGCGAGCATTTCCTTCAGAAGCCACTTCTGGTCTTAGGCCTAGCGATCATGGTCTTATCACTAGCTGGTCTGATCGGTGCATGCTGCGACGTGGCTTGGGTCTTGTGGGTGTACCTCTTTTTCATGGTCTTCATCATAGTTGCCCTCATGGGTTTGACCCTTTTCGGGTTTATTGTAACTAGCCATGGAGGTGGTGTGGGTGTGACTGGTAGGGTTTATAAAGAGTTTAAGCTTGAAGAATATCATCCATGGCTTAAGACAAGGGTTATGGATGCTAATTATTGGTTGACTATAAAGACTTGTCTCTTGAGCTCACTCACTTGTTCCAAGCTCTCTCTTTGGACTCCTATTGATTATCTCCAAAAGGACTTGACTCCTCTACAGGTACTCCTAAATTTAATCTATGTTTGTAATAATTAATAAACATGCTCGATTGATCATCTAACGAATAGGTCTCCGGGTATGACAAATCATTCCAATATAGATAGTCTATATATGTATTAAAATCAATAGCTAAAATGAGTGTTCACTAGATATAGTATGACAAAGATATATAAAATGAAAGTTCAAGATATTGAAATATTCTAATATTATTGGGAAATAGTCTGGATGCTGCAAACCACCGACGTCGTGTGTATACAACACGGAGACGCCAATACAACAAGAATCCGATTGTTACCGGTGGAACAATGCTGCAACGGTGCTATGCTACGACTGTGACTCGTGTAGAGCTGGCGTTTTAGAGACAGTGCGGCGCGATTGGCATAAACTCTCTATAGTTAACGTCGTCATTATTCTCTTCCTCATCGCCATTTACTGCGTTGGGTGTTGCGCGTTTAAAAACGCCAAACGCCCTCAATATTATGGTTTTCCTTACGGACGTTACGGCATGTCCAAGTCTCGACCCGGTTGGGAACAGTCCTGGTGAGATCAATTGTTTATTATTTACTCTCGATAATTACAAAATAAAAATTTAGAAATTCTTTATTTTTTTTTAACGTCTAGAAATTCTTTATTTTTTTTATTGAAAGTGCTTTCATATATAATTGATAGTTTTCTTTTATTATTCTAATGAAACAAATGAATTATTTTTCTTTTCGTGGAATGTAGGTCGAGGTGGTGGCATGGTAGAGACCGGTATTACTAAAGATATATTTATGTAATGTGTCCGTTAGCGCTCGTCCCACATCGGAAGTCTTGAGATGAACACTCCTCTTTCGCGTAGTATAAAAGAACACGAAGGTCGAACCTTTAAAGGTACTTACCTGGACGGGGTCAACTCATGATCAAGAAGATGAGTGGCCTAAGCTAGTGACCTCCATTGCACATAACGGAGGGGCGCTTAGCCTTAAGGTCTCCCCAAGTGGGAGAGCCTGCGTCATTATTTGTGGCAGTTGGGGCCTGCGTTCGCGCGGCCCCTACCATTTTCCATAGTCTAATTTTATGAGATGGATGTCAGGTTTCAAAGCAGCCTCTTTGTGCTAGATCTATTTTATTCCCAGAAACACCCAAGACATGGCTGTACTGGGCATAAAAATGTGTTCATTTTCATGAACAAAAATGTTGGTCCGAGATCCTTGCTAATTTTACTCATCTGTGTCTGTCCAATTATAGGTTCAAGGGAGAGGCTAATCTCAGTCATAGTTGGAGAAAACAAATTAATCTCCAAGGCAGAGAGAGATTTTCTATGAAACCTCTAGTTTCTTCCTAGTATTACAACCCTATTAGTTTCTGAGTGATTTATCTAAAGCTTAATGAACTCTGTGATTAATACTGGAACCCAAACCACTGATATGGGGTGGTTCTGTTCCACATAGAACAGTCTCATTGCCTTTCGTCATTAGTTTAGTACTACTGCACATGAAAAACAGTGGAAAAAATTAGGATTTTCAATATAGCCTTTGACATCCCACATTGGAAACTCTCTGAGACAGCTAGCACTTGTACTGTATCAATAAGACAGAAAGTCTAACCTGAAAAGATACATACCTGGACGGGGTCAGCAAACGTTCAATATGTTTTGAGTGGCCTGGGCTAGTAATATCCATTGCACTGTGGAAGTGTGCTGTATAGCTTATGGTGTCTCCAAGTGGGAGACATCGAAGTCCCCTCCCAAATCTCTCCAGTAAAATTTCATAAGCTCACTGTTTTATTCTGATACATACTGTTATAACATCTGAGGCCACTAAGCAGGACCTATCGACACATCACACATGCATCAGATTATGATTTAAATGGCAACAAGTTGTGAGATTGCGAGATTCACAGCAATGGCAAACACTGCTTCGACTTGAGCCACAAACTACTAACTTGATGTGATCTTGTGCTGCATTTCATCCAAAATATCAGACTTTTAAACAAGTGATAGGCGTTCTCATTGTTCTGCTTGCAAACCAGTAAGAAAGAAACAAGTTTGGTCAGAAAATAAAGTCAACTACGAGCCACTTCAGACCGGCTTGACTCTTTGATCTAAGTAAACACACGAACATTATTGTCCAAGTTTTTTTTTTTTTTTTTTGAACTGTTGGGAGACATTTTGTAAAAGTCGTTAAAAATGGAAACTTTGAGAGACTTTTGGGTTACAAAGGTGTGACGTGACGTAAGGCTCTATTCGAGTTGGATTTGCACATCTTTCAACCTTTCTTCTCCACTTGCGTGAGGGATTCTATCTTCTCATCGCTTTCTATTCTTTCTTTTACTAAAAACAGTGATCACATTTCACATATGAACAAAAAAAGGTTACCCAAATTAAATTGAAATAAATAAAAGCGAAACTCTCTGGACCACACGAGAGAAAAACGTTCACCCTAACTCTCTCACACAGTTTCATCTTTCTCTGAGTCAGACAAAAAAAGATGTGGTTTTTCGGAAAGAAAGGAGCATCAGGATTCTCGGCTCGTTCCACAGCAGAAGAAGTAACACATGGTGTTGACGGAACTGGCCTCACTGCCATTGTCACAGGTTCCTTTCTTCTCTATCACAAAACCTTCACACATGGACTTGTTCTTTCGTCTAAAGCTGTTGACTTTCGTATAATTTCCCCATATCGTGTCTTCTCTGATTCTCTCTCAGAAATTGATTTTCACCTTTAGGCTAAGAGCCTAAGAGATTTGACTTTTATTGTTTATACACTTTGGTATTACCTGAGTCAAGGTCTGTTTTTTTTTAATTCGGTCTTTGTTTAAAAGTTTTCTTCTTTTCTTTTTTTCTTTGGTGTAATTCGATGTAAAACATGTTTGGAAGATAACTTCAGATCTGCGAAAACAACCATCTGCGATAACTTCAGATATACTACTGTCTCTGTTTCAGCTTATTCATATCATTACAGAGACAAAAAGTAAAGCTTAAAAAAACTATGTACTGTCTCTGTTTCAGCTTATTCATATCATTACAGAGACAAAAGTAAAGCTTAAAAAAACTATGTACTTCAATCCAGAATAATCTAATCCTTTTTGCTAAATCAGAGTCTAGCATCATATCAGAGTTGCTTATTTTCTTGGTATATTGACTTCTTTGGTTGATCATAATTGATGTGTTAGTAGACATATGAAGCAACTAAACGTTATGTAACAGACTATCACTGAATTGAAATAGCTACATTTATCTTGCTGGACTTGTTTGGTTTCTTTAAGGTTGTCTTTTTGTTTTGTGTGTTTTATGTTTTCAGGAGCATCGAGTGGTATTGGAGTGGAGACCGCGCGTGTTCTTGCACTGCGTGGTGTGCACGTGGTTATGGCGGTGAGGAACACTGGCTCGGGTGCTAAAGTCAAAGAAGATATTGTCAACCGGGTCCCTGGAGCTAAACTTGATGTCATGGAGTTAGATCTCAGCTCAATGGACTCTGTCAGGAAGTTTGCATCTGATTACAAATCATCTGGTCGTCCTCTCAACCTCTTGATGTAAGCTATCACAAACACCGTGATATCAGTTTTGAATTCTATTAACTTCTTGGTTAATAATGTTACTGAATTCTCTCAATCTTGTAAGCAACAATGCTGGGATAATGGCATGTCCCTTTATGCTCTCCAAGGACAACATCGAGCTTCAGTTCGCAACCAACCATTTAGGTCAGTAAGATAATCAAACCAAAGATTATGACGTTGTCCTAGATTTATGAAGCTTGGTCATCATTAGTGTCTAATCACTGACATGGATTTAATGTTTCAGGTCATTTTCTGTTGACAAAGCTACTGCTAGATACAATGAAGAACACATCACGTGAGAGCAAAAGAGAAGGCAGGATTGTGAATCTATCATCGGAAGCTCATCGGTACTCGTATCCAGAAGGAGTCCGCTTCGATAAGATCAATGACAAGTCAAGGTACTAATGGTGAAACCAAATAGTAATCCGTACTTCAAGATGTAACATTGTTCCTTGGTTTTGTGACTCCACTGCAGTTACAGTAGTATCCGGGCTTATGGACAATCTAAACTCTGCAATATATTGCACGCCAACGAGCTTGCAAAGCAACTGAAGGTAACTGCAACACAACAAGATCTATCAGAGGCTTCAGAGCAGGAATCTATGTTCCCATTGTTATCTTGACTTCGATAATGGTATGAATGTAAACAGGAAGATGGAGTCAATATAACAGCAAATTCACTTCATCCAGGAGCCATTATGACTAATCTTGGCCGCTACTTCAACAGCTATTTGGCTGGTATAACTTCTTTCTTCTGATTCCACGTTCATTATCTCTACTTATACTTTTGATTTGCTTCTGATCACCTCTCTGTCACTGGTTTGATGCAGGAGCTGTTGGTGCAGTGGCTAAATATGTGCTCAAGACTGTTCCGCAGGTATGCTTCCAAATTCTAAACCTCACATTAGCAACCAGTGAATTAAAAACCGGTCACAAGATTTTTCCGGTTAAGTTAAAGATGAACTCGTGTAGCTTTAGGTGTTGATTTGGTTTGTCTTATCTTTGACTTTGTAGGGGGCGGCAACGACTTGCTACGTGGCATTGAATCCTCAGGTTACAGGAGTTACAGGGGAATACTTTTTGGACAGCAACATTGCTAAACCATTATCACTTGCTAAAGATTCAGAATTGGCCAAGAAGGTTTGGGACTTCAGCACTAAGCTTACCGAGTCCCAGTCAGGAGATAGTAGTTCTTGAAACCATAATGTTCAGTGAATCTTTACGTTGTGATTTCTATTTGAGCCTTTACCAAAATAAATAAAATGTAATAACAAATCTGAATCATTTCAACTCTGCAAAATGTTGGTTTAGTTTTGGTTCTACCCGGTTTGGTTTCTAGCTTTCACCAAACCTTCCTTGGTATAGTCTAATAGAGAGCAGAGAGACTCAAGAAAAATGTTAAACATTTTGTGAACAATCATGAGAAAGATGTTAAAAACAACTTTTGAATTCAAACAGAAGAAGCTAAGGGGAGACAATACTGCCAATGCATTAATAAAGAGACATCAGAAATGAATATCAGTGAGGATTAGTTTAGTTTAAAATCACCCTTTAATAATTCTTCTTAGCTAAATTAACTTTTTGAGTTTTTAATTAATCTTTTGTGTTTAGACTGGAGCATTAACGTGCAGGTTTACCGACATGGAGTGTTATTTATTATTCCCTCCGTTTCATATTAAGTGTTATTATAGAAATTTTTTTTCGTTACAAAATAAGTGTCGTTTTTGACTTTCAATACAAAATTTATTAGTTTTATTCAGTAATTTATTTTTCTATTGGTTGAAATGTGGTTAGGTGTATTGGTAATTGTATTTTTATATAGAAAATGTTCAAAATTAATTGTTTCTTTATGCACAAACCCAAAATCGACGCTTAATATGAAACAGAGAGAATATAGAAGATAATCTCTGTAATTAATTATGTTCACACCTCTATGTATAATTGTCTGTCTCTATAAGCTTTTTTTATTTGTTTGATTTTGGACCAAACGATATTCACATGATTTTGCATCTTCTAATATGCATATCTAAATGTTTAAATCTATAGTATAATACTATTTGTGATTGTTACATTGGACAGATTAAAGTAAAACTGTGCATTATAATTATCTTTTGTGTGTAAATACTGTTTGCAACAAGAAAATGTTTCCATGAAGTTCACATGTTCCAGTTTGAAGAGGTATAATATTTTTCACTAGATTCAGTGACAATGAAACATTACAATTCATTGCTATCGTCAGAAACATCAAAACAATTAACTTCCAAGAAGTCCAATCAATAATCATAGACCTCACATGTTGATTTGTTTCTGGATTTGTTGGAGTTCAGGATTTGGTTAAGATTTTAGTTGTTCATGTATCATCTGTCTGTTTGGGTTTTCGATCCCTCTTTTTGGGTTTAGCTTCCGGAGAGATTTATGTGTTCCGCCGACTTCAGTGTTTCAACCTTATATTTTTCTAATGTTATCAATGAAATACAGATGAAAAACATTGGCACCTTTTATTTATAAATAAATAGAAAAAACTATATTCAAAATAACATGTTTCACAATCATAGATCGGCTCGTTGGGGGTTGGACTAATAATGAATATACAATAGTAATATTTCAGAACTCTCTGAGCAGAGCAGCCACAAAACCACATAGAAGAAAGGATACTAGTTCACACCTTTGTTTTACTCTCTATGCAAACTAATCCGTGGTACTACAATGTAATTTATTTTTGGTAATAGTAAGTTCCATATTTCTTATTACATTTTACTATTACCAAAAGGTCAATCATGCATGTTGTATTATCATAAGTACATGTACCATTCGGCCGCATTCGTTGTATGCTTCTGCCGTGCATACAGTATAACATTTTGCTATATAATACGTACTTTTCTACAGTTTGACATCAAAGGTAAATTATAGTACAACTAAGCTCCATAATTGACAGAGCTCATTTGACGTTACTCTTTTGGGTTCTTTCTTAATTAAGATAAATCTAAAGGTTTGTTTTCATTTTTAACCTAATCGTGTGTGCTTTCATGAAGACGATGGGCCACTTTCTAATTTTGAAGTGCGAGTGTTGGAGACGCGCTAATTTGGAGCCGTGGATGACTCGTGTGAAAATGGAGTGATCGAAGGAATCATGACCGTAGGTTAAATATCACGTGAAGACACGTGGGGGAGTGAGCATGTAGATACAAAATTGTCTTTTGGACCGACTTGGGAAGCAACGAAGGAAACATCGAACATCATTCGGTGTACCATGAAAACAACACATATCATTGAGTTGGTTTTGCGACTCCCAAAAAAACATATGGTATCAATAACAAGACAGTTGCCTATTGTTGATTTCACATCTTACTACATTGTATAACCATCTAATCTTCTCAAGATTCGAGTTAGGGCTAGGCACTAGTTCATTACCAAGCTTTGTCCAATTGTGATTTTGACCAAGCAATCATAAGGGGCACAAAAAGAAGAAGAAAAAAAGAACTCAAATGTAATACATCTACTATAATTGAAACTAGTTCAGATTATACGTTTAGTAGTAAACCCTTTTGCAAATTGAGCCACGTCTAGATTATTCGTCTTCTTTATTAACCAAAATTTAAGCCGTACCCAATTTTAAGGCTCTAGCATAAATATATACATATCATAAACATAATGTAATGGAATTTATTTAAGGGGATCAATAATTATTGATTGGAACGGCAGAGATTTGCATGAACTGCGTTCATGGGAAGGTCTACGTCTTCAATTATTGACCCACCCACAAAAACATTTGTCGTCAACACGTCTGATTAATACTAATTACGACCCAAATGTGCTAACATGTGTGTCATTCCGATCAGACTAGAACATTAGTTTTACGACTTCTTATGGACTAGGTAGATAGAATCATGAATGTAATATATATGGTTTAATTAATATTCGCACATGAATTAACCGAATGAAAAAGAAGCCTTAATCAGTACTACATATTATCGAATTATTTATTTCATATTTAAATTAGCCTGTAAGTATAACAAAAGCAACAAATCTTTAAGATCATTTGAATAGTAGATGCATATTACGTTAAAGTGTATGAATCAAATCAAATGTTATGTCAAATGGAAGTATATTTTCATAAACAAACAAATAAGAAGCACACTTTAATTAATAGAAAAATCAAACCAAACGATTATAATATGTTTCTAATATTGTCGTGCCATTATACAGAACGTGTGATCTATCAATTTGAATTGACCCGACCGTTAGTAGGCAAATTAACAAAGAAATTATCTAATTAATAGATTGTTTATTGTAATGCAAGTATTCAACTATGCAAGGTTCTTCATAATAGTAATAGTACATTAAACTACTAATAGTTATCTATTAATAAGTTTCATATCGTTGTTATTGATAAAGCCCCACCATATTCCATTTCTAATGGATAATTCATGCAACGAATTTATCTACGTGACCCTTTTGGTTACGACTTGCACGTCACAACGTTTCATATTGTTGTGTCAACTATTCATGTAGATTTTAAAGTCATATATATATTGTCATTTTGTCAATGTCAACAACAATATGTATACAAGTAACGATCATATGATTAACATTTTCAATCATTTTTTTTTATAATTTATTATTTTCAGTCATACTACTGCAAATATAATCATTTGTTCGTTAACACGTTACAGTTCATGTTTGAGAAAAGAGTCCTGTTATAAGCAAAAAAAAAAAAGAGAAAAGAGTACAGTTAGAAAGAAAAAAAAATCCCAAATCTATACACTATAAAAATTTATCAAATCTCGGTCGAAACTTACCAAGCAATTAAATATAATTCAAATATATTTTAGCTACATGTAACTATTTTTTTTGTTAATTAGGGATACAAAATCTATGAAAGAATTCAGACTAATTAATCTCCAAAAAAAGGTAAAACCCACGAGTTGTTTTTTTTCTCGAATATTTAAAAGAGATCTAAAAAATGATTCATATCGGCATGATCACACATGTTTAATATCGTGAGGTTATTTCGAACCAGAGTCGTTTAACTCATCAGAATCCACCTATTACGTACTAAACCACATGTGTAGTTAAATGTAACTATTTCTGACAGTTTTTTAACTGGTTTTACAGCTGATTAAATACTTTATCGTCTAATTCACAAAGAATTTATAATCATAAAACTGTAATTATAATCTGAATTACATTTGGCAAAAAAATATCTGAATCACATCATATTTAATTATTTATGAAAATACTAATATTTATTTTGATTATGTTTGTCATATAGTTGATATTATGTTTTATATAATTTATGTATATATTTAGCTAATCTCTTTCTGTGTTACTCCAATTTTATAAACATTATTAAACTTAAAAGTTAACATACATGTTTAAATTTTTAACCTAATTTTTAAAATAAGTAACAAAAAAATTGAATAGAAAAATTGAATTTATTACTGTGAATCTAGATTTTAAACTTTTTCTGCTGATTTGACCTCAGTGAGCTATTAGATATCATAAATCTATGTTTTGATATATTTTTTGCTAATTGTTATTTTATAAACTTTTCACAATAATAACTATTGAATTAGTGAAATTAATTTACTACTCTTTCTAGTTGTTTTCTACTCTTTTTTTTGTCGAAGTTGTTTTCTACTTAATAAAGTGTTTTTTCTACTATTCTATGAAATATTTTACTATTTCAAGAATATTTTATCAAATTGTATTTACCCATTAATGTGCAGCAAGATGGAGAAAATATATCAGTTGGACTATATATACACTTAAAAAAATTATCAACAGTATAGCAGCGAAAAGGCACAGTGACGCCCATATCCTGATAGGGGAGGGACGTGACAATGAAACTCTGTTTTTATTTCTACCCCCAGAGACTAAACTTATGAAATTTTCTAATCAAAAACATTGTTCATCAGAAAGTCTCGAGACAGAAAGAAAGGATTGAAAATATATATAAAAAGAAAAAATGAGACTTGTATTGTGACGTGGAGCCCACAAGCCTTGATCTCTCTTTTCGTTTTAGGTCTCAATTCTTTGTTTGTTTAATTTCGAAAATTCACTTCTCCCAATCTCTGTCTCTTCTCTTCTTCCTTCTTTTGTAACAATTATAATATTTCAAGAGCGAACAGAAGAACCAAATCTCAAGACAGCGAGGGGAAAGAGTGAGACTTTGCGTGTTTCTTTATGTGATTTGACAATGCCCATGTTTCTGTTTATTGGATAAGAACCCCCTAAAGACTAACCTTTTCCTACACATATTATCTTCTCTCTCGGTTGCTTCAAACACAAAACTGTAAGCCTCTCTTCTCTAAATTGATCAAAAATCTTTAAAAACCCCACGCTTGATAGATTTTTCCTTTTGTGGGTATCAGGAACCACTGCTTGTTCTCATCTTGGTTTTGCTCAAAATTCGATTTTTTTTTATCTTTTGAATATTCCATTAAGACATATCTCAGTTTTTGTCTCCCCTGTTTTTGTTTTAAGAAAATAAAATAAAAAGAGAGTCCTTTTCAAAGTCTATCTGTAAATGGCGATGCACTCGACTACACCTCTATGAAAGCTTTTCTAGTGTTTTAATTCTTCTTCTTTATTCTCTCTCTCTCTCTCTCTCTCATTTACATCTCTCACTTTCAACTCCTTTCTCGTTGATTGATACACTCTCTTAAAAGACTTCACACACGACGTTTTAATTCGACCTGGCTTCTTCTTCTTCTTCTTCTTCAGGTGGATTCTCTCATTCTTCATTCAAGTGGCTTCTGAAGTACCTGAGCTTTGATTGATTCTTGAACACACAGAGCTGAAGAAATTGATGGTTTCTTATTCAAGACGCCGAGCTATGTAAGTTCTCAGATCTAAATCCCTCTGTACGAATAAGAAAACTTTCATTTTCATTAAAAATGATTATTTTATTTCCCTTTCTGCTTAGATCTGCAACGTCCTCAAAAATAAATTATTTTCCTTAATAAAAAGAATCATCATTTCTTCTTCTTATTATTATTACTTTTGAGAAAGTGTTTTTATTTTGTGAAACTATTCACTCAAAAATAGAAAGTAGAAAAGCTTTATAGTAGTATACACTGTGGAAGATTTTCATCACCGCGTAATGTTCAGTTTCTTGCCAAACCTACGCACATAAGCTGTTAACTTTCCTTGTTCTGTCCAAATCTTGACTTTTTGTTTCCTTTTTTAAATCAGATTAGCTTCGATGGATTGATAGGGCAGCAGCATTGATGGGATTTGATAGACTAACAGTAAAGGAAAAACAGTGGTTATTATGGATTCACGAGGTGACAGTTCCAGGTTCGGACATCAGCAGTATCCGACAAAGCCCTCCAGGAACATGTCTTCATCATCCTCTGCAGCTTTCTTCTCAGCTAACCAATCTCCCTTCTTCTCCCCAAGATCTCCCAAACTCCAACAAGAACACTCCGAATCAACTCGCTCCGATCCTCAATGCGACAGCTTCGATCCCCTCACCTCCAGCTCCGACATCGTGTTTCAGAATCTCGAACCTTCGAGCAGCGTGATCCCAAGATACGCCAGAGGAGGAGGGCATGACTCGTCTTCCTACACTCAGACATCTTCAGTCTCCGTCTCCTACAACAGGGTGAGATGCTGCGACGTGTTCTTAGGCCTGCACGGTAACAAACCTTCTCTCCTTCGGTTCGCCGATTGGCTAAGAGCCGAGTTAGAGTTCCAAGGGATGAGCTGTTTCATGTCGGACAGAGGAAAGTGCAGAAGCTCGCGTAAACAGAGAATCATCGAGAGAGCCATGGACGGCGCTTCCTTCGGAGTCATCGTCCTCACCAGAAAGTCTTTCAAATCCCCTTACGCGATCGAGGAGCTTCGGTTCTTCTCCGAGAAGAAGAACCTCGTCCCCGTCTTCTTCGATCTTTCACAAGGAGAATGTCTCGTCCGCGACATAGTCGAGAAGAGGGGAGAGGTATGGGAGAAGCACGGAGGCGAGGTGTGGGAGTGTTACGGAGGGATCGAGAGAGAGTGGAGAGAAGCCGTTCACGGTCTATCTCGTGTAGTTGATGATTGGAAGCTCGAAGCTCACGAAGGTAACTGGAGAGACTGTGTTTTCAGAGCGGTTACGTTGCTGGCGATGAGGTTAGGGAGGAGGAGTATCGTCGAGAGGTTGAGTAGATGGCGCGATAAAGCTGAAAAAGAAGAGTTTCCTTATCCGAGGAACGATGGTTTCGTCGGGAGGAAGAAGGAGTTGTCAGAGCTGGAGTTCGTTTTGTTCGGAGACGTTGGTAAAGATTCCGAGAGAGATTACTTCGAGCTCAAGACAAGGAGGAAGAATAAGAAGAAGAAGAATGTGACGTTAGGGTGGAACAACAAGAAAGGGAAAGAGAAAGTCGTGTGGAAAGAGTCTGATAAAGAGATCGAGATGATGCAAAGCGCCGAGTTAAGACGGAACAACACGAGAAGGAGGAAACGGTCGACGAAAATCGCTTACGGGAAAGGCGTGGCGTGCGTCTCGGGCGAGTCCGGGATCGGTAAAACCGAGCTGCTTCTCGAGTTCGCTTACAGGCACCACCAGAGGTACAAGATGGTGCTTTGGATAGGCGGCGAGAGCCGTTACATCAGGCAGAACTATCTCAACCTCCACCACTACTTGGAGGTCGATGTCGGCGTTGAGAATTGTTCCGATAAGACGAGGATGAAGAGCTTCGAAGAGCAGGAGGACGCCGCGGTTTCGAGGATCAGGAAGGAGATGATGAGGAACATACCGTTTTTGGTTGTGATCGATAACTTGGAGAGCGAAAAAGACTGGTGGGATTCGAAGCTGGTGATGGATCTTCTTCCGCGGTTCGGGGGAGAGACGCATATTTTGTTATCTACGCGTCTCTCCCGGGTTATGAACATGGAGCCGTTGAAGCTCTCTTACTTATCTGGCGCTGAAGCTATGGCCTTGATGCAAGGGAACAGCGTTAATAAAGACTATCCTGTCCCTGAAATGGACGCGTTGAGAGCGATTGAGGAGAAGCTTGGGAGGTTAACGTTGGGATTAGCCGTCGTGGGAGCGATTTTGTCGGAGCTTCCAATAAACCCTAGCAGGCTTTTGGATACTATAAATAGAATGCCGTTGAGAGAGATGTCTGGTGGTCGGGAGGGGAGCTTGTTGAGAAGAAGTGTGTTTCTGTTGCAGCTGTTTGAAGTGTGTTTTTCGATCTTTGATCACGCGGATGGACCGAGGAGTTTGGCTACTAGGATGGTCGTTGCGGGCGGGTGGTTAGCTCCAGGGGCTGTACCAGCTTCTTTGTTAGCTTTGGCTGCTTATAAACTCCCTGAGAAACATAGAGGTCCGAAACGGCTGTGGAGGAGACTGCGACGAGCTATAACTTGTGGTTTTGCGTCTTCTAAGTCCAAACGATCAGGAGCTGAAGCTGCTTCTATGTTGCTTAGATTCAACATCGCTAGAACCAGCAGTATCAAGTTAGGGTTTATACAGATACACGAGCTGGTGAAACTCTACGCGAGAAACCGTGTGCTGGTGAATGAGAATGCTCCTGCGATGGTTCGAGCTGTGATAAGCCGCGGCTCGACGGTTGAAACAGCAGAGCAGATGTGGGGTGTATGCTTCTTGCTGTTCGGTTTTGGCAACGAAGCTCCAACCATCCAGTTAAAGATAACAGAGCTGCTGTTTCTTGTGAAGCAAGTAATCTTGCCTCTAGCGATCAAAACTTTCATAACGTTTTCTCGTTGCAGCGCTGCGGTTGAGCTGCTTAGAGTCTGCACTAACGCTCTTGAAGCGGCTGACCAAACGCTGGTGACGCCGGTGGAGAAGTGGCTGGACAAGTCTCTTTGTTGGAGACCGGTTCAGACAAGCGCACAGCTAAACCCTGTTCTTTGGGAAGAGCTTGCTCTGACTCGAGCCACTGTGTTGGAGACTAGAGCTAAGCTGATGTTACGTGGCGGGCAGTTCGGCGTGGCTGATGATCTGATTAGAAAAGCCATCTTTATAAGAACTTCGATCTCAGGAGAGGATCATCCTGCGACTGTGTCGGCTCGAGAGACATTAAGTAAGTTAACGAGACTCTTATCCAATGTTCATCAAATTCAGAACAGTTCGCCGTGATAGATAGAGGTTTCTTAGGGCTGTCTCTTGTTGTAAAAGTTATAAAAGGTTAGAGTTTCTTGTTTTGTCATAATCATTATTTTTTTAGCTATAAGAGTTAGATTTATACAGAGGCTTTAGTAATAAAGAAAACTATTAGTATTATGTAAGAAAATTTGTCAGAGAATCCTTCGTTTTACACAGTAAAAATCTCTGTATTTTCAGGCTATTCTCAAACTGATTTAGAATCAAATCAAGAATTTTTTCAAAGTATATTAAACAATCAAATGTAATTTCTGTCTACATGCTAATGTCTTCTTCTGTATCTTTTGTCTGATGTGAATAATTCAAAGATTGGTAAGAGATAACAAAAAAAAACAATCAAAAGGAAACTTCATAGCTGATGAATGAAATAGAGCAAACAATGTTTCATCATATACCACCACACTATCACCTAATGCCACCTAATCAAATCTTCTGTACCTTTCTTTGTCTTGATTATGACTCAGTGAATACCAATTCCTGGTCAAAGAACAAAAGAAACATATTGTCAAGTGACTGGTGAAATCTAAAATTTATGTGAAAGATGGAGGTTCTTTAAAACTGACACAAACCTTGTCACAGACTGGACAAGCCTCACTTCTCTCCATCCATTCAAGAATGCAGGCGAGATGAAAATCGTGGCCACATTTCGTGAGCAGCTTCGGGTTGTCAAAATCATATTCTGCAAGACAAACAACACAAAATGAAGAATATGAAGATATTCAACTAAAGCTATCTTTGTAATGTAAATAAAAACAAAACATACCTTCTAAGCAAATTGGACACTCGTCTATGGTCTCTCTATTCTTTTTCTTTAGATCAATATCAGTAAAATCATCAGCACGCCATGTTTCCTTTTCTGAAACCTTTTCTGGAACACTGTTTGTTGTGACTACACGAGACCCTTCGCTCGAGTTGGTCTGAGTCTGAGTTGTAGGCAATTTGGACGGAGTGGGATGATTTCGTGGTGAGAATGAAACAGGAAGAGGCGGCTGAAGAGGAGCGGTGTACAGATTAGAGGCCAGATTTGTATCTGCTTCTCCTGAAGGTACAACAGAGGAAGGAGGGGCACGAGATAAAGGAACATGCTCATCTATAGTTCTTGAGCTCTGCACAAAAACAACAATAAAACATCAAGAAAAGAGAAACACCAAAACAATTTTTTTTCAGTCTCATATATAGAAGAAGGGTTTTACTTCAGGAAGAATGGGGAAACAGCAGCAGCAGCAACCCATTCTTTGGATGGCTTCGACCTGAATTTTCCAAACCGACATATATGAAAACTCGTTGTTGAAACTCTCATGCAATGAAAAAAGAAAACAGCGCTATGATCATTACTTATTAACTGAGAAACCACATTTAAATGTAGTAGCTTTGCACTAACAATGAGATAATAATAATAGCTAGCCATGAGATTAAAAAACAATACAAGAGGGTTAGATTAGGCTTGATAGTACAACCCTAATTGACGCAGATAAAAAAATAGCTTAGATCAAGCTTTGATAGTACCAAAACCAATTACAAAACCCTAATTGACGCAGAAAAAATAGAAAACAGAGACAGTTCAAGAAAACAAACAAGAGGGTCGAAACAAAACAACAACAAAGAAAAAACCTTTTTGTCTCAGAACTACTAAACAGAGAAAAAATCGATAGAGAAAGACAAACAGAGTTCGTGAACATACAAAAAAAAATATAGAGCTACTTTAGGAGAAGAAGAAAAAGAAGTAAGATGACTAAATTACCAGAAACACAGGAAAAAAAAAAGCTTTGATTTTTCCTTAAAAATTCTTACTTTCGATAGGATCCTCCTCCTGTCTGGGAAACTCTTACGGTTTTGAGTTGAACAAAAAAAAATTAGGGAGAATTTTCAGAAAAAGGCTTGAAAGAAGAAAAGAAACACTGGGCTGCTAAGGCAGGCGACTTTATCAAAGGAGATGAAAATCAAAACCACATTAATTTTTAATGGCTAATTTTGGTTGTTAATCAAACTTTTTTGTATTTATATTCATAAAAAAATCACAAACCTTATCGTACAAGGAAACTCGTCTTTTTTTGTTATTTCTTTAACAAAAACAAGAAAAAAGTCTCCCCATTTATGAGACATTTTATTTCCCATTCATGCTCCAAGTTTATTCCTGTAAGCATATCTATCTCGTTAAAACTCAAGTACAAATTAGGTTTGTTTGGAAATATGTACAACAATTTTTTTTTAAAAATTATTTGGAAACATCGATTGTAATTTAAAAAAAAAGTTTATTTAAAAACATAAATTGTAGTTTTAAACAATAAGTTTGTTTAGAAACATAGATAGCAATATATTAAGAAGAAAAAAAGTAATAGGCTTATATTATTTTAAAAAATTTGGAATCCCATTTTATTATGAAAAACTATCTATCTGGTACCTAATCGGGTTCGGTTCAGGTCTGTTTGAGTTTCGGGTTTCGGAGGTCAAAGATTTCAACCTCATTCTAATATTTCTAAATTTCAGTTTGGATTCGCTTCGGATTTTTGCGGGTTTGGTTTGAGTTCGAATAACCCATTTAAATTACTTTTAAAATTTTAAAATTCATTATATATTTATATACTTTAAATTTCTCAAAAACTATAAACAAAATAATATATTAAATATAAATTTGAATAACATATATCAGAATGCCTAAACTTAACATATAAATTACTTTAGTTGAAATATTTGGATAGAGAATCAATAATTATTTTAAGTAGTTTTGGTGTTTTAAGTATACTTTTACTATTTTATATATTTACTATTGATTATTTGTATATATTTTCTAGTATTTAAACCAACTTAAAAGTATTATATATATTCTAGATGTTATATATATATATATATATATATTAAATCTAAAAATAATTAATATATAAGTATATACACTACAAGAAAACAGCGACATACTGAGGAAAAAAATCGTCGGTATGTCGTCGGAATAACGTTATTCCGACGACATACCGACGA
>NC_027748.1:10601125-10603625 GCF_000695525.1 Brassica oleracea var. oleracea
GAAGAACTTCCTCGGGATATTTCGATGGATTTTCCGATGGTCCAATCCTCGGAAGTTCCGACGAAATGTTCCTCGGAATTGTCATCGGGAATTTCCGAGGAACTGAGCCCTCAGAATATACCGAATATTCCGAGGAATGAGTCTCTCGGTATATTCCGAGGAACATGTCCCTCGGAATTTAAAAAAAAATTAATTTTTTTTAAAAAAATAAAAGTTTTGAAATTATAATTTCTGAAATTTAAATTCGAAAATATGAAATTAAAAGTAAAATTGAAATCATACTAATTAATATTCAAAAATGTACAAATAAAAATAAAACATTCCGAGTTTTTGAAAAAAAAAACTACGGGTCTGGCACGTTCGGGAACACCTCGTTCGGGTACATCCTCTGCATCATCTCCATCATTTGCTGGTTCAGCCTCCTCTGTGCCTCATAGCCCGCCTGTTGAGCCACTATCTGGGTCTCCAACGAAGATATGCGATCATCTTTGTCCTTCAACTGAGCCGTAAGTACTTCTAGATCAACAAAGGGCGGTGGTGCAGAAGAAGGAGGAACCGACCGGGTGCGACGACCCAAACCGAACAAACGTTCCTTCTTCTTTGGAACCGACTGAAATAGAAAATAGGCAAATTTAAATCAAGAAATAAATGAATTGAACTTAAAAAAAAAACACTTACGGATTCAACGATTTCGTTGATTCGAAACCGGGACAAGTTGGTCGAAGCCGTCGAAGCGTCATCCTCGGTTTGAAGCTGAGACACTTCGTCTACCACCTGAGTTTGGACCAGGTCGACCACGTCCCTCACAAGACCGTCATCAATCTGGCCGGTCTTCTTGTTGGTATACGCCATCTTCATTAGGGCGAGATCATCAACCGGCTCGCCATCATTTTCTTCCGCCTTGAAAAAAAACATAAAATTAAAGAAACATTAGAAATTAGAAGAAATGCACAATAAATTTAAATTCTGAAACTCAAATAATTGAAAAAAAAACATTTGAACTTACCATGCGATCTCCCAGAGTGGCAATAGATTGAGCACCCAAGTTATGCTTGTAGATGCCCTTCCCTTTACGGTCGCTCCTGCGGTTGGTGGAGTTGGTGGAAGAAGTTTCTTAAATCTCTTCCTTATCCCAATGCGCACACAACTCCTTCCAGACCGTGTCGTTCATCGACTTTGGGACCTTTATTTAATAAATTAAAAAATAGTTTAATAAATTAAAAAATGGTTTAATAAATTAAATCGAACCTTATTGATTTCCCACTTCTTCTTCCACTCGTGGATCTGCTTCCCATAGCTGTCCATAACTTTATGGACGAAGTGGTGATAGATAAAGAGCGTCTCATCGGAATTACAGTTGAACTCTTGCTGAAAAAAAAACACAATTAGTAGAAAATTTATATTAAAGATTAAAAATATAAGTAAAAAATTAGAATACTTACCGCAAACTGACGAAACCACAGAACCTGCTTGTCGGTAGGGAAGTGAGTGAAAGTCGGATGTCCACTGTCGAGGGCCGAGTACATCATACGGTTGATCCATGCGCTGATCCCGTTCCCGGATCGGTTGAACCTTAGTAAAAGAACAAACGGTTAATAATGAATCCAAATTTAAAGAAAAAAAAATGTTTAATTACCATGTTTGACCCCGTCCATGTGGATACGGAATGAGATAGGGAAGTTGGTCACGGCCGGGCTGTCGAACCAACTCCGAAACACTCATCACTCCCGGCGGACCCGGAGGAGCAGGAGCGGATGCAGCAGCGAGAGGAGCAGGAGCACAACTTCCCTCTAGACCTAGCTGCTGTTGAGGCTCCATCTATAAATGGATAATTCTTTAGTGTTAGTCTAGACCTAGTTTAGTAATATTAAAAACGAGCGATATAAGCCTTCAACAGAAGGCTTATATCGCTCGTTTTTTTCTATAAAACGGAACAAATCGTTTTTTTTATATATTTTTTTCTATTATATATAAAATAGAAAAAAATACTATTATAATTTATAATTTTTTTTTGATAAAAAAAATATTGCTGCATTTTTATTTTAGACAATACAAACAAGATATGATGTATAGTAGAGTAGGGGCGGATGTAGCCAAGTGGATTAAGGCAGTGGATTGTGAATTCACCATCGCGGGTTCAATTCCCGTCGTTCGCCCGTGATGCCCGGGACCAAGTTATTATGATTTCTTTTTCCGCCTTTGTATTAAGCTTCTCTATTTTTCTTAATAAATGCTTTGCTACAAAAGGATTTTTTTTTAGTGAACGTGTCACAGTTAATTAACTCCTATTTTTTTTAAGACGAAGAAAGAAATTCGATTTTCTCTCCTATTTACTACGGCGACGAAGAATCAAAGTCTCACTATATTTTTTCCTTTTTCTAGTTCTTCTTCCAAGCGCAGGATAACCCCAGGGGGTTACGGGTTTTTTTCTACCAATTGGAGCCCTCCCTTCACCACCTCCATGGGGGTGGTCGACAGGGTTCATAACTACTCCTCTTAC
>NC_027748.1:10606125-10612926 GCF_000695525.1 Brassica oleracea var. oleracea
GAGTTCGCGGTGGTGGAGGAACTGGATCGGAAAAAAGAGGGATTTTTGTTGTAAGATATCTAATGAAACCGTCGCTGGAATTGATATCTCATTTAAAGAGAAAGATATCAAATATCTGGAGTTTCTTTTTGTATATTATATGGATGATCCGATCCGCAAGGGCCATGATTGGGAATTGTTTGATCGTCTTTCTCCGAATAAGAGGCGAAACATAATCAACTTGAATTCGGGACGGCTATTCGAAATCTTAGTGAAAGACTGGATTTGTTATCTCATGTTTGCTTTTCGTGAAAAAATACCAATTGAAGTGGAGGGTTTCTTCAAACAACAAGGAGCTGGGTCAACTATTCAATCAAATGATATTGAGCATGTTTCCCATCTCTTCTCGAGAAACAAGCGGGCTATTTCTTTGCAAAATTGTGCTCAATTTCATATGTGGCAATTCCACCAAGATCTCTTCGTTAGTTGGGGGAAGAATCCGCACGAATCGGATTTTTTGAGGAAAATATCGAGAGAGAATTGGATTTGGTTAGACAATGTGTGGTTGGTAAACAAGGATAGATTTTTTAGCAAGGTACGAAATGTATCGTCAAATATTCAATATGGTTCTACAAGATCTAGTTTCGTTCAAGTAACGGATTCTAGCCAATTGAACGGATCTTCTGATCAATTCATAGATCCTTTCGATTCCATTAGTAATGAGGATTCGGAATATCACTATCACACATTGATCAATCAAAGAGAGATTCAACAACTAAAAGAAAGATCGATTCTTTGGGATCCTTCCTTTATTCAAACGGAAGGAAGAGAGATAGAATCAGACCGATTCCCTAAATACCTTTCTGGATATTCCTCAATGCCCCGGCTATTCACGGAACGTGAAAAGCGAATGAATAATCATCTGCTTCCGGAAGAAAGCGAAGAATTTTTTTGGAATTCTACAAGAGCCATTCGTTCTTTTTTCTCTGACAGATGGTCAGAACTTCATCTGGGTTCGAATCCTACTGAGAGGTCCACTAGGGATCAGAAATTGTTGAAGAAAGAACAAGATGTTTCTTTTGTCCCTTCCAGGCGATCGGAAAATAAAGAAATAGTTAATATATTCAAGATAATTACGTATTTACAAAATACCGTCTCAATTCATCCTATTTCATCAGATCTGGGATGTGATACGGTTCCGAAGGATGAACTGGATATGGACAGTTCCAATAAGATTTCATTCTTGAACAAAAATCCATTTTTTTATTTATTTCATCTATTCCATGAACGGAAGAGGGGGGGATACACGTTACGCCACGATTTTGAGTCAGAAGAGAGATTTCAAGAAATGGCAGATCTATTCACTCTATCAATAACCGAGCCGGATCTGGTGTATCATACGGGATTTGCCTTTTCTATTGATTCCTACGGATTGGATCAAAGACAATTCTTGAAGGAGGTTTTCAACTCCAGGGATGAATTGAAAAAGAAATCTTTATTGGTTCTACCTCCTATTTTTTATGAAGAAAATGAATCTTTTTATCGAAGGATCAGAAAAAATTGGGTCCGGATCTCCTGCGGGAATTTTTTTGAAGATCCAAAACCAAAAAGAGTGGTATTTGCTAGCAACAACATAATGGAGGCAGTCAATCAATATAGATTGATCCGAAATCTGATTCAAATCCAATTCCAATATAGTCCCTATGGGTACATAAGAAATGTATTGAATCGATTCTTTTTAATGAAGAGACCTGATCGCAACTTCGAATATGGAATTCAAAGGGATCTAATAGGAAATGATACTCTGAATCATAGAACTATAATGAAAGATACGATCAACCAACATTTATCGAATTTGAAAAAGAGTCAGAAGAAATGGTTCAGAGTATCATTTCCTATTAGATCCCTTTGAATTCCATATTCGAAGTTGCGATCAGGTCTCTTCATTAAAAAGAATCGATTCAATACATTTATTATGTACCCATAGGGACTATATTGGAATTGGATGTAGAGTGTCACCTTGACGTGTACGAAGCCATCAGTTCGAGCCTGATTATCCCTAAACCCAATGAATGTGAGATTTTCTATTTTGACTTGCTCCCTCGCTGTGATCGAATAAGAATGGATAAGAGGCTCGTGGGATTGACGTGAGGGGGTAGGGGTAGCTATATTTCTGGGAGATAACCGGAAGCGCCATGGGTGACACACGTGCTACAATGGCCGGGACAAAGGGTCGCGATCCCGCGAGGGCGTCTTCTCCCGTTGGTCAAGCGCCTTTCCCCTAACAGCTAATTTACTAGCTAGTCCTCTAACTACTCTTATTGGAACAGAAAAGTTACTTAAATTTATTGTAAAAATTAGATTGATAAAACAACAATATATTTTAACACATTTAAAATATTGGATACAAAATCACTAGATTTAAAATAAGGATAGTTTGAAAATTACCCTAATTATTATTTAAAATTTGAAAATTATATCCATATTTTTATTTTTTGAAAACTACACTTTCTAAAATATGAAAAGACATTTTTATCATGCTTCTGGTTAAACAATTAAATTCGAAATTTTATTATTTATATTTGAAATAAATATTAATATATTAATATAACAAATAGAAAAATTCGGAAATGTATAAGTCTTATCTATATCTTTTAAATTTACAGAATTTTATGTGAACAAAAAATGTATACAGCATTATTGCAATTTAAAGAATTCACAAAGATTAACACTTTTTCTATTTTTTCTTTGTTATTCTTTCATTCTCTATAGTTATTGTTGTCATTTGGTTAGTTTAAAATTCAGGTTCAGAGGAAATTTGAAGCAAACGTTTGTTTTTTTGTTTTCTGGGAAAAGGAGAGAAATAGACCACGACAAATAGATGGAAAAGGAAAGAAAAAGACCATGGAACTAAAATCAGAAGAGAATGAACTGGAAAAAAAAAAGAGAATTGAAGAAGTTAAAGAGAGACAATATCGACGAGGCTAAAAACAAGAAATTATTACGCTAAGATTTACATCGGTGAATAAATAATACCAGACTTGTAAACAGTTCAAAAATGGAGATCAAAAGCAACCCCATATATGCTTTGTGAATTAAAAAAAAAAACAGCAAAAGTGAGTGGTGATGGCGTTATTTCCGGGAGAGATATAATATATTAAACTCATTATACATTTATATACTTTAACTTTCTCAAAAACTATAAACAAAATAATATATTAAATAAAAATTTGAATAACATATGTCAGAATACCTAACCTTAACATATAAATTACTCTTGTTGAAATATTTGGATAGAGAATCAATAATTATTTTAAGTAGTTTTGGTGTTTTAAGTATACTTTTACTATTTTATATATTTACTATTGATTATTTGTATATATATTCAAGTATTTAAACCAACTTAAAAGTATTATATATATTCTGGATGTTATATATATATATATATTAAATCTAAAAATAATTAATATATAAGTATATAAATCTATTTCGGTTACATTCGGGTACCCAGAATACTTCGTTTCGGATCAGATTCCGTTTCGGTTCTCCAAAAATCAAAATTTTGAATAATTCGGATATTTAATCAATTTTGGTATGGGGTTTGGTACTACTTTTTCGCATCGAGATCGGTTCGGTTTTTTAGATTCGGGTATTTTGCCTAGCCCTTATATTATTGACATGAAAAGCGAACAGAAACATATTTTTGAAAAATATATCCGCGCGGGCGCGCGGATCAAAGTCTACTTAGTGTTAATTTCCAAACGAACAATTTCAACGAAATCTTTCAATTTCTTATTTTACTATGTTCAACCATCTTTGATGCATGCATCGATTCTCCCGAGATTTCACAATTACCTGTTCGCAAATAATTGAGCAGCAATCTGAATTCGACCTCCGGCATATGAAAGCAAGAAGGAGGTCAGATCGAGGTAACGCATGACCTAAAAGATCGAATGGAACAATACATAGACAAATAAATCGGAGTATCATTTCCTATTAGATACCTTTGAATTTCATATTCGAAGTTGCGATCAGGTCTCTTCATTAAAAAGAATCGATTCAATACATTTCTTATGTACCCATAGGAACTATATTGGAATTGAATGTAGAGTGTCACCTTGACGTGGTTCGAGCCTGATTATCCCTAAACCCAATGAATGTGAGTTTTTCTATTTTGACCCTATACTTATAAAACTGATATGAGATACAAAAGAATAGGCTATTCTCTTTTTTAAATTACTAAATGATTTATTTGATAACCGAAAGCGCCATGGGTGACACACGTGCTACAATGGCCTGGAGAAAGGGTCGCGATCCCGCGAGGGTGTCTTCTCCCGTTGGTCAAGCGCCTTTCCCCTAACAGCTGATTCACTAGCTATTCCTCTAATTACTCTTACTGGAACAGAAAAGTTACTTAAATTAATTGTAAAAATTAGATTAATAAATCACCAATATATTTTAACACATTTAAAATATTGGATACAAAATCACTAGATTTAAAATAGGGATAATTTGAAAATTACCCTAATTATTATTTAAAATTTGAAAATTGTATCATATTTTTATTTTTTGAAAACTACACTTTCTAATATATGAAAAGACATTTTTATCATGCTTCTGGTTAAAAAATTAAATTCGAAATTTTAATATTTATATTTGAAATAAATATTAATATATTAATATAACAAATAGAAAAATTTGGAAATATATAAGTCGTATCTATATCTTTTAAATTTACAGAATTTTATGTGAACAAAAAATGTATACAACATTATTGCAATTTAAAGAATTCAGAAAGATAACCATTTTTTCTATTTTTTCTTTGTTATTCTTTCATTCTCTATAGTTATTTTAGTCATTTGGTTAGTTTAAAATTCAGGTTCAGAGGAAATTTGAAGCAAACATTTGTTTTTTTGTTTTCTGAGAAAAGGAGAGAAACAGACCATGGCAAATACATGGAAAAAGAAAGAAAGAGACCATGGAACTAAAATCAGAAGTGAATGAACTGAAAAAGAAAAAAAAAGGGAGAATTGAAGAAGTTAAAGAGAGACAATATCGACGAGGCTAAAAACAAGAATTTATTACGCTAAGATTTACATCGGTGAATAAATAATACCAGACTTGTAAACAGTTCAAAAATGGAGATCAAAAGCAACGCCATATATGCTCTGTGAATTGGAAAAAAAACGGCAAAAGTGAGTGGTGATGGCGTTATTTCCGGGAGAGATATAATATATTAAACTCATTATATATTTATATACTTTAAATTTCCCAAAAACTATAAATAAAATAATATATTAAATATATATTTGAATAACATATGTCAGAATACCTAAACTTAACATATAAATTACTTTAGTTGAAATATTTGAATAGAGAATCAATAATTATTTTAAGTAGTTTTGGTGTTTTAAGTATACTTTTACTATTTTATATATTTACTATTGATTATTTGTATACATTTTTAAGTATTTAAACAAACTTAAAAGTATTATATATGTTCTAGATGTTATATATATATATATATATATATATATATATATATATATATATATTAAATCTAAAAATAATTAATATATAAGTATATAAATCTATTTCGGTTACATTCGGGTACCCGGAATACTTCGGTTCGGATCGGATTCGGTTTCGGTTCTCTAAAAATCAAAATTTTGAATAATTCGGATATTTAATCAATTTTGGTTTGGGTTTGGTACTACTTTTTCGGATCGAGATCGGTTCGGTTCTTCAGATTCGAGTATTTTGCCTAGCCCTTATATTATTGACATGAAAAGCAAACAAAAACATAGTTTTGAAAAATATATCCGCGCGGGGCAGATCAAAGTCTAGTTAGTGTTAATTTCCAAACGAATAATTTCAACTTCTTATTTTACTATGTTCAACCATCTTTGATGCAAGCATCGATTCTCCCGAGAGTTCACAATTACCTGTTCGCAAATAATTGAGCAGCAATCTGAATTCGACCTCCCGCATATGAAAGCAAGAAGGAGGTCAGATCGAGGTAACGCAAGACCTAAAAGATCGAATGGAACAATACATAGCCAAATAAATCGGAGTATCATTTCCAATTAGATCCTTTTAATTTCATATTCGTAGTTGCGATCAGGTCTCTTCATTAAAAAGAAATGATTCAATACATTTCTTATGCACCCATAGGGACTATATTGGAATTGGATGTAGAGTGTCACCTTGACGTGGTCGAAGCCATCAGTTTGAGCCTGATTATCCCTAAACCCAATGATTGTGAGTTTTTCTATTTTGACCCTATAATTATAAAACCTATATGAGATACAAAAGAATAGGCTATTCTCTTTTTTAAATTACTAAATGATTTATTAGATAACCGAAAGCGCCATGGGTAACACACGTGCTACAATGGCCGGGACAAAGGGTCACGATCCAGCGAGGGAGTCGCGATCCCGCGAGGGTGTCTTCTCCCGTTGGTCAAGCGCCTTTCCCCTAACAGCTGATTCACTAGCTATTCCTCTAACTACTCTTACTGGAACAGAAAAGTTACTTAAATTAATTGTAAAAATTAGATTAATAAATCAGCAATATATTTTAACACATTTAAAATATTGGATACAAAATCACTAGATTTAAAATAGGGATAATTTGAAAATTATCCTAATTATTATTTAAAATTTGAAAATTATATCCATATTTTTATTTTTTGAAAACTACACTTTCTAATATATGAAAAGACATTTTTATGATGCTTCTGGTTAAACAATTAAATTCAAAATTTTTATTATTTATATTTGAAATAAATATTAATATATTAATATAACAAACAAATAGAAA
>NC_027748.1:10612970-10644706 GCF_000695525.1 Brassica oleracea var. oleracea
AAATAAATATTAATATATTAATATAACAAATAGAAATATTCTGAAATATATTAATCTTATCTATATCTTTTAAATTTACAGAATTTTATGTGAACAAAAAATGTATACAACATTATTGCAATTTAAAGAATTCAGAAAGATAACCATTTTTTCTATTTTTTCTTTGTTATTCTTTCATTCTCTATAGTTATTGTTGTCATTTGGTTAGTTTAAAATTCAGGTTCAGAGGAAATTTGAAGCAAACGTTTGTTTTTTTGTTTTCTAGAAAAAGGAAAGAAATAGACCACGGCAAATAGAGGAAAAATGAAAGAAAGAGACCATGGAACTAAAATCAGAAGAGAATGAACTGGAAAAAAAAAGAATAAGAGAATTGAAGAAGTTAAAAGGAGACCATATCGACGAGGCTAAAAACAAGAAATTATTACGCTAAGATTTACATCGGTGAATAAATAATACCAGACTTGTAAACGGTTCAAAAATGGAGATCAAAAGCAATGCCATATATGCTCTGTGAATTGAAAAATAAAAATAAAAAACAGCAAAGTAAGTGGTGATGGCGTTATTTCCGGGAGAGATATTATAGTATTTTTTTAAATGTAGTGAAAATTGTATTGTTTATTTGTTGTTCACTTGTTTTTAGAAAAGTTTTTAACGGATTATTTTCAAAATTATTTATGTTTAAACAAATATTAATTTAGATATTTAAAGTAGATAGTATTGTCATTTTACTTATATATAAGTGTACTTTTCAAAAACAATAAAAGATGGTATAGTTTCCAAAATATAATCCTAATGAAAGTTATTTTTTCAAATTTTCCCTTTAAAATATTATCTATAGAGAAATTAATATAATATCTTTATGGGGCCATAAATATTTTATTCAATTATCGTAAAATCTTTTGATATAAAATAAAAGATAATATAAAATCCCAACTGAACGCTAATATAAGAATTAGACTCAACCTAATTATTGATACCGAAGAAATAATGTATGAAACCGAGTTGTCGATAATCTAGATATTACGTCCATATATTTAAAGATTTAATGTTTAGTTTATGAAAAAAAATTGCAAAATAAGATAAAAACAAAGGAAATTTGCCACTATATAACTAAATTTTTAAAGTATTGTCCCCTTACAACTAAGTCCACAAACCTTGTCCGTATAGAACTAATCATTGTCCGTATAGAACTAATCCCTATTGAATGTACTGTTTTGTCATTTTCTTTACAATATACTTAATAAAATTAAAAAAATTTATATGAATTAAAAATTACAAACTTAATGGAATAAAAATAGGACAAAATATTTCCAAATATCAATCAATCTCGTTCTATATGTCAATTGATTTGTCAATTGATTTGTTTTGTGTTTTCAAACAGAGAAAAAAAGAAAATCATCTTTTTAAGTGGGTGGACGAGGCTCTGCTTGATGAGATTGAAAGGATGGCTGAGCATCAGGCGAGAGTTGATGAGGAAATTGAAGATTTGAGAATTTCCATGAAGAAGATAGTGCAAGAAGAAGTTATGAACCATAAGCATTCGCTTGATGTAGGTTGCGTAGGAACCTTTTTCAGTTTGTTATGTCTCTGGTCCAAATGTGATTGATATTGTAATGGTTCTGATTCAAGTTACATTTTAAAAGATTGAACCAATCTGATTTCTAGTTTTATTGTCGTGTTCAGAACAATGTTGTCAAAAAAACCTATTTTCATAGTCTCTGAAATATTGTATCCAAAAAAACGAGAAACATAACTTTCATAGTCTCTTAAACATACTTTGCATAAATCAAGATGAATAAAACTTGCATAAACAGAACTTGCATAAATCAAGATGAACAAAGCTGAAACATAACATTCATAGTCTCTGAAACAAAACTTGCATAAATCAAGATGAATAAAGCTTGCATAAACAGAACTTGCATAAATCAAGATGAACAAAGCTGAAACATAACATTCATAGTCTCTGAAACAAAACTTGCATAAATCAAGATGAATAAAGCTTGCATAAACAGAACTTGCATAAATCAAGATGAACAAAGCTGAAACATAACATTCATAGTCTCTGAAACAAAACTTGCATAAATCAAGATGAATAAAGCTTGCATAAACAGAACTTGCATAAATCAAGATGAACAAAGCTGAAACATAACATTCATAGTCTCTGAAACAAAACTTGCATAAATCAAGATGAATAAAGCTTGCATAAACAGAACTTGCATAAAGTCTGAAACATAGTAACCCAAAAAACCCGGAAACATAACTTGCATAAATCAACATAAACAAAGCTTGCATGAAACGAACTGAGTATCCTATATTGCTCGATCACATGTTCTCCTATCGTGCCCTCGAATCCCACATCGACTGCATTTACGACCTTTAGAGCCTTGATTTCCTTGTGACGAACGGATCTTATCTTCGGCTGTCTCGTATCTGCGTTTCTTTCTTCTACCTGCAGCTCGTCTAGACTTTGGAGGAAGGACTTTCGTCTGCTCCACATGAGATGGAACAGTCCAAGCATCTTCAGGGACACCAATAAGATTTATGCTTTCTTCATAAGCTGTGTGCCATGACGCAGTAGTGTATATGTCGTCCGTGAGTGTGTGTGCTTGTATTCCAACACTGAAGCCTGCTTTTATGGCGTGCCTGCATGGGATTTTCATCAGATCAAACTTCTCACAAGAACACGTGCGTCTGACCAAGTCAACCATGCAGTCAAAAGTGTCACCTTGAACCAAAAACATGTCATTGCTAATTGGGAAGACCTTAAACTTTTTACTTCTCAATCCTTCTGTCAATCTTCTTCTCCACAACAATGGTCAGTGGCTTCGAGTGCTTAGAACTTAAAGTTCTACATTGGGAAAACCATCGAGTCATCATTTCCCTGATGCTGTCCAATAGAAGTATTACTGGAAACTCTCTAGGCGTACGCAAAGCAGAATTTATCGACTCCGCATGGTTAGTTGTGCTGATATCATACATGTAACCCAGGAATTGACAAAGAGCCCACTTCCTCACATCGGCTTCTATGAGATAATTTCCAATTTCAGGACTAATAGAGTAAATAGCAGTGAACAACTTACGAAAATCAGCAGCTCGATACGCTTTAGAAGCCTTTGAAACCAAACCAGCCACACCTTTCCCACTAAAATATGTTACAACATTATTCAGCAAGTGGTGAATGCAAATTCCGTGATGAGCTTACGGGTACACGTTAGCAATAGCTTTAGCAATTGAGGAACTCCTATCAGACACAAAAGCTAAACTATGCTCGTCAGCAATGACCACATTAAGTTGTCTCATAAACCAGTTCCACGCGAGGTCATTCTCTGAGTCGACAACTCCAAATGAAATAGGATATAAATTCGAGTTTTCATCTAATGAAGTAGCAACCAGTAATACCCCTTTGTATTTTCTCTTCAAGAACGTCCCATCCACAACAATAACTTTCCGAATTGCAGCATAGAAACCGCGAAGACTCTGACCAAAGGAGATGAAGAGGAATATGAATCTCCTTTTAGAATCCCTTTCAAAAGACGTGTGTGACCCTGGATTAGCTTCCCTCATCATGTGCAAGTATTTGTGAATTTTTTTCATAGCCTTCCTCTAGAAGGCCTTTCACTTTGTTGATTGCATACTCACGTGCATCCCATGCCAAAGAGTAGGATATCTCAACTGCATGTTCTGAATGCATATACTGGACTATATCATTAGATCTCGGCCCTTCTTTAGCAGTTTCATACATATGCATAATCAGAGTACCAATTGTTTTTGCTGAACCTGTCCGAACAGAACCGTTCCTTATGGATGGAGCACATGAATGATGAGGTACATACTTTTTGATGATAAAATAAGATGAACCAGTTAAGCCCTCTGCACGAACACGCCAGCTGCAATCATCATCAGCGCAACGAATGTACCATACTTTTTTTATCCGATTTGACAAGCTTATAGTCGAAATTATGTTCCATTGCACATATTTCGAATGCTGCCTTCAAAAGCGTTTTCGAAATAAAATGTTGACCTTCCTTCACAAAATCCACCAAAGAAAAGCGAACCCCATTTCCATTGCTCTTCTCTTTGTCACACCATTCAACCTCTTCTTGTGAATCCATAGTTTAGATAGAAACAAAAACTAGAGAAGAAGAAAAAAGAAGAAGGAATCGTGATAGACAACGATGAAGAAGACCACAATTTAGGAAAAATAACAATTAAAAAAGGAAAAAAAAATATTTAAAAGATTTAGAGAATATTTCATAACCGTTTTTAGCAAGATTTTCGGATTTTGTTTACTAACTGTTAAAGAACTTGCATTCTACCAATTCAGAAAATATAATAATAAGTAGGACGTAGTATACTACTGTCGTAGATATAAAGACATGTTGTAGATTGTATTTTCTGGCGTGGTTGATAAAAAGGAAATGTTTAGATTATATTTTCTAGCGTGGTTGATGAGATGACATTGTTTAGTGTTTTAAATCTACCTGAAATATAGAGCATAGAGGAAATGGTGAATTTCATATTCTGCCTTAGTAGTTGAATACATTTTCGTTATAATGCGCAGCCTACATGCTTTAGAACATTGTGTGTCTTTTAGATTACATATTATAAACCGCCGTAGATGGTAGATATGGTTTACTAGCACATTTAACCAATTTTTTAAATTATTATTGAACATCTTTTGATGTCAAAAATATTTTTCTCAAGCTCAACAAAAATAAAGGCTGCCAATGGTATTCAAACCCACTACCCTTGCTTAGTTTACCAAGCAGTTTAACCATCGGAGCTACTTAGAACATTTACAAATTGGCCGACGATTATCTATATGTTATTAGCTGCCGGAAGCTGATGCTTCCATTGCTTCTGCCCAGGGCCGCTACCCATTGCTTCTACCCAGGGCCGCTACTGCATGCACATGCTTGTCTACATTAAGTTAACTATTTTTTCATATTTTTTTGCTTTGTAAAAAAATTTATATGAATTTTTATATACAAAAAGGATAGTCAATGTCCAAATGTGACAAACGTTAATTTTGTTCTAAGGAGACAATACTTTAGAGATTTAGTTCCTGACAAATTTCCCTAAAAACAATTTGGTCAACATCTTATCGTCAGTATAAAACAATCCTAACCACTATATAGCAAACACGCATTATGGAAGCTGCTTATTCATTTAATACAAAGCGCCTGACTAAACCCTTATATTCGGTGGCATTACTTCCATGTCACGCTACTACACTGTCCTCATGTTCACGGATTCCATTTAATTTGGTATAGATTTTGCTAATATGAGCCTTGTATTTTACCTTATATCTCTGAATCTTCTTCACTCATCATATCAACAATATCAGGAAGCTTATAGCCGTATGTTAATTACATAAAGAAAAATGATTCATACTAAGATACTCAACGTCGGCATAACGAGCACATTGTCTATATGACTATATGCATCCATCTGTGCATATCTATTGTGAAGAAAATACCGAATTTTCAAACATTACCAGTAGTTTACGTGTAGGAATGTCTTTCGTTCCACTTGGTGAACTTTTTGATTACATGTCGCTCACAAAAACAAAAACACTAAATAACATTTTGCTTATCAGTATTATAAGAAAGTCATCACAGAAGTAAATCAAATCAACGAGAAAAATTGATTACATGCCCCTAAATCCAACCTATATTAGCGAACTACCTCTTCTTTTTTAAACTCATTTCCATTCCGAAAATACCTTACTCTTTAGTCTCTCCTTTCGTGTATAGCTGCTGGTGTAATACGTCAGCCTACCAGATATGTGTATAAGAATTGTGTTAGACAAATGATTTTATTTTACCAGATATGTGTATAAGAATTGTGTTAGACGAATGATTTTATTTTATTTTTCTATCTCTTTTTCTTTCTCATTCTCTCTCTTATCTCTTTACTCTTTATCATTTTCCCTTGTAATTTTCCTTCCTCTTCTCTCATTTACACGAACTATATTCTATATTTTCTAATTTCAATTTCTGATTATTATGACAATCTCTAAAAATTCACATTCAGTTCACTTTGAAATTTTACTATATTTTCATCAACCCATTTTTAATTTTAACTATCTCCAACTATAAATATCTGTGGTAAAACACAAGTTTTATCCAAATCTCTCAAAATTCTGTTCTAAAAGTTTGGTAATGATTTTTTTTACCAATGATCTTTGGAAAGTTTAAAACCTCTTCCAAACGAAAAAGCCATGTGAAAAAGGAAAGGGAGTGAATACATTTCTCACAAACTTATCCAGACGGCAAATTTTTTGAAGTAAGTAAGATGTTATAAAATATTTATTATTAATTGCTACATAATTTATTAGCTGATTTATGTTTTGGTAAATGGTTTGTCGATTTATATATTATTTCATACATAGTTTGTTAGTTAATAAATTGGTTGATACATGGTTTGCGAATTGATACATTTTTTTGATAAATTGTTTGTTATCTGATAAATTATTTTTTACATGGTACATGTTGTTTTAGCTTATACATAGTTCGATATCAAATTATTGATAAATGGTTGGTATGCTACATAGACTTGTTGTTATCTGATAAAATATTTGTTACCTAGTACATGTTCTGTTACTTGATATATAATTTTATATAACAATTGATAGATGGTTTGTTACATGATACATGTTATGTTAGCTAATATATAATTTGGTATCTGGTACATGTTATGTTAGATCGTATATAACACTATGTATTAGCGGTTACAAATTACATTAGCTGAAACCTTTACGTATTGTCATCGTTGTTAGATAGGTCGGAAGATCCCTCAAATATATTCATTTTCATATGCTCGGAGTTTCTCTAGTTTTTGAGACTAATGAAGAGACATTTGTAGGACATATATCTTTTTAGCGAAGCTATACATATCATATAGAAATGAGTTAGCCATATTGTTATATCGTGGTGGATAGATAGTTTGTTTGGTCGTTGCGAAGAGAGATAATTTTTCCTAGTAATCATTTTTATATTGTTATAACCATATTGTTAATTATTATTTTTCCATTAGTTTCTCTTTGTAAATTACAGTTTTTTATCTTTAATAATATAGTAGTAAATATGAATATAAATTATGTGGCTAAAAATGCTCCAGCTGTAAACTTATAACTTCCAACACCACTATAATCAGCTAACACATTCTTTTTGTTTTCTACAGCGTGTCAGAATTTACAGCAGAAGCTTTCATCATTACAGAGGGGCAAAATTGTCTAATCATGACTTAATGCCATATACTAGACCATTAACATCAATCAATATGTAATTAACAAATATAAGCTTCCATTGGATATATTTAGCTAATCGTCTCTAAATCAACAACAAAAGAAAGAATAAAAGCTTCCATATACTCGACTTCTTTTTATTTATTTATTTTATTCTTCTAAATTTAGAATCATTGCACGGCCATTAATGTTTAGATACAAATACAATACAACCACTTATATTTGAAAGTTCTCACAAATTCAACCTCTCATTCTTATTTTTCTAGTTTCTTACTCTATGTGAGCTAATAATATAGAAGCACTCGGTGATTTAGCATTGCTTAAACGGTGGTAGCTTTACAGCTACAACTGATTGTTTGATTTGCATCAATAGTATGTCGTTAGGAAATAAACTTTGAGGGTTTCTACATACCTACTTACAAGTTTAGGCACTAAAATCATAAGACTTTTAAAAGTATGGGTTTAAAAGGCAAATTAATGTCATAGAATGATAGAACTGGGGCCTATTGAATGTTGAACCCAGCTACAAACGCGAAGCCGTAATTAGAGATTGTAGAACCGGTTCGCGACTCCGAACAAATATCATTGAACCGGGTCATATTCATGTAATTACCAATATTAAATAAAATACTTAGTTCAATACAACCCCTTAGATATTTATGGAAGACGCATGAGCTCCATAAAGAGAGAGAGAGAACTCACGTTCACACCGGGATTCATATAGTCGCCAGCCCTGAGACGAGGAATCGGACTCAGAGTGCTGCCAACCTCCGATGGTCAAAATCTCACGTCAACGAATTCACCAAAAGATTTTGACTGATTTTAATTAAATTCTTGACCGACCCAAACCGGTGGTTTGAACATTGAATCGGGTCGAATATTACGATTTGGACCGGGTATTTTTAAAGTCAACGTTCGATCGCAGAATTTGGTGTGATACTTTCCATATTTGTGTTGTTTTACTTCCTTCAAAATAAATGTAAATTTGCAAATTTTGCTAGCAGAATTATTTAATTATGGCACATTACCTATTTAGCAACTAGTACTACGGCAACAAAGGAAATAAAATAAAACAAAATCCGTGAATGTGAATATTTAGCAAAGATTTAATTCGTTTCACGAAAAAAGAAGCAAGTCAGTCGACTGTCGACCTAAATAAATCCTCATAAGTTGTCCAACTTTGGCAGCCACACCTTTAACATTAACATTGGCTCTACGCTTGCAACGGCGTCTACTTGTAGGGACGAGCTGTTAAATTTCAAGGCTAGTCCTCCAGAGCTCTTTAAGGAGAAACAACCCGGTATAATAATGTAGACCTTATGGTCACGCAATAAATCAATCGATCCTAAGATTATATGGTAGCAGAGATAGCTAGATCAAAATTTAGCGCGTGAGAGTCTCTTTTCAAAGAGAGTTCCTTTCTCCTTAAACACCAAGAAAGATGAGTGACCGAAATCCTCCATCGAAGAATCCAAGCCGAAAGAGAGTTAGTTACTTTCCCCATATTATCTGCATCCGTCGGACATTCCGGGAACAAATCTCTTCTGTACAACTCAGTGAACTCACATGGGAACAGCTAATTCCCTCTTTTTGCACTCTCTTTTTGCACTATAAATAGTTTCCCATATACATTATGTCCTAATTAACTCAAAAATTAGACCTCATGTGAACGTATATGACGAGCTTCACTATCCACGAATAGATTGTTACTCTATTTTTAAGCGTAAGTGTCGCATGTTAATAAAAACCACAGTTTGGCCGACTGGTCTTAGATTCTGGTCCGAAATGTTTTTTTTTTCTTAAATAGATCGTAAAGAATGTCAAACAGGTTAATCCATCTCATCCCGTCCCGTACCGCAGCAGGCTCGTCTTCGAGCGGGTCACGGCTGGTCAGGCCCACGCGGACTGCAGTCCTCAAAATGGCTGACCAAACCCGTACCGCAAAATATATAGGCCTTTGCGGATCGGCCCGCGGGACATATAATTACAAACAGACATATGGCTCCTGAACGGTTCAAGACATGATTCATGACGCTTTATCAGTTTCATGACGCATCAGTAAGTGAGTTTAGTCGATGATTGGACTGGATAAAGCAATACACTTGTTAGTTGAAGATTTTAATTGGATCAAAACACTAGTTTATTTACTTTTGTTAAACTCTAAACATTTTAAAAATAAATAATACTTTAGTTGCTGAATCCAAATATTATAACTCATAAGTTCATAACAAATGCTTTAGTTTAATGAATCCAAAATTAAATAAAACCAATACCGAATCAAATATGCTAATCCCAAAAATAAATAAAAAGAAAATAGTATCAATCACACTTCTTGTTCTTCATCTTTATCACCAACAAGCGACAAAAAAATGGAGATTTATCTCCTTCACCATCAACTTCATCTTCTGCGAATAAGAATAATAGAAGTTAGTTAAAAATATATATGAACAACAAAACTATGAAGAACCCATTGTGGGAACTATATCTTCTTCTTCGGTGGAAAGAGAGTTTTCAAATTTCTTATGATGACTCGAAGAAGCTTCACCGGTGCAAATCGAAGGCGCTTGGGAGACCGGAAGCATCATCGACCCTGAAACCACCGTCACCGGAGCTACATAACGTCGAATCGCCCTCTCTCTCTGTTTTAGGTGAAAGAAGAAATGGGGATTTAGGGTTGCGGGTCTTCAAAATCCCGCAGGTTGACTTCTAGCCCATCCCGCTTTCGACCCGTTCTGCTTTCGACCCGTCCCGTTTTTGACCCGTCCCGCTTTGAATCCGTCCCGCAATTTTGCGGGCTTACAAAATGGAGGCCTAATCCTGTTCCGCAGCAAGCTTTTACGGGCCAGGCCCGCGGTCCAGCTCCTTGGTTGACATCCCTAATCGTGACACTTGAAACATTCTCGCTTCTTCACTCTTCCAGTGAGTAAGTTGCACCCATTTATATTCCAAATCCAATTGGCGAGATGGATATATGTGTGTTTTACTTCTCCGTCCACTGAGAATATATGTAACCAAGTTTCAAACTGAGTTTTAAACATTTAAAATGTGGAGAATTCACATCCACTGAAAAGTGTAAAAAGCAGATCTATAATTTTTATTATCATATAGTGCTCTTTCTAAAGAAAATCTCATTTGCGTAAAGAAATAATCAAAGAATTTTATTATATTAGTTTTCTATTATTATATTAATTTTCCTTTATATGTAACAGATTGTTAAAAAAAAAAAACAAATTGGTTTGATATTAACAGTCATGTCCGATATATGCATGGATAATTATACATATCCTTTATTGATGGTCTTAATAAATATTTTTCCCGGACCATAGTTTCACATTAGTTTTCAAGTTTGTGTTTGAAAAGTATAATACCGCTAAAGAATATAATTAGATACAGTATTTAACATATTATTCTCAAAACTTCAGTAGGAAAACTTGCCTCAATATAAATGTATGAGAAGGTATATTACCGTGTGTATGAACTATACATTTAAATGTTATCATATATAAATTTTGAACAGAAAGTGAAAATGATTTAATTTCAGTTGCAAGAATTGAACTAGAAAAACAAATAACCATCTTTTTGGTCTTAGGAGACATTAAAGAAAATATTGGAGCAAAGTCTTTACAAATAGCCAAAATAAAATATGTGAATATAAATTTTTTGGGGAAAAAAGAAAGATCAGAAGGTAAGTAAGGATAATATTTTTATCAAAAAAAAAAAAAAAACTAAGGATAATATAACTAAATAAGTGCTACAAAATCGAAAACGGGTATGTAACAGTGTACGGAGGGGCGCATCGAAAAGGAAAGAGTTCAAGGAAAGTGTACGGAGGGGCGTATCAAACTATTTTATATTTCTAAAATAATCAGTTGAAGTCTTCTTGTTTTTTTGGTTTTAGTATTAAGGTTGATGTCTTCTTGGCGAGCACACTATTCAAATTAACAAAACAAAAAGATTATTAGATTGTATTTTACCAAAATAAATATTTTTCTTAAAATTGAACAAAAAATATGCAACGATCTTAGTTACTACTCCTTTTTTTGGAACTCTAAAAAAATTATCTTTAATGGCCCGAGAGGAAAAATATGGTGGTGTTTAGGGGTGGGCGTTCGGATACCCATTCGGGTTCGGGTCGGGTACTTCGGATTTTCAGATATTTCGGTATAGGGATATAGAACCCGTTCGGGTAATTCTGTACTTCGGGTCGGGTTCGGGTATTTTTAGTTCGGGTTCAGTTATTTCGGATCAGGTTTCGGATATTAAGATTTTAAAAGAAAAAAAATTCATTTTTAAGTTTCTTATATTTAAAAATATAGATTTCACTTAACTGATTTATTTTTATTTTTTTATAGATTGAATGATTAATAGATTTAGAAATAACATCTCAAAAACAAATATATATTAATTTGGCTATTGTTTTTAAACTTTGGATGAACTTTTTGTTAATACAAAAAAAAATTTGATATACATTTTAAATGAATATCAAATCACTTTCTCCATAATTATAGATTTTTTTTTTTTTTTTTTTTTTTTTTTTTTTTTTTTTTTTTGTCACTGGGTTGCTCTCTGGAATCCCGGAGGAGTCGAACCCGGGTGCCTTGGGATCCAGTTCACTCTAGTGTTACCACTAGGCTATTCTGTCCCGGCCCATAATTATAGATATACTATATAATTTTGAAGTATGCGTAACATTAATATAAATATTTTAAATAAAATGAGAGATGTAAACTAGAAATATAAAGGTAAGTATACATATGTTCGGTTATCTTCGGATATCCATTCGGGTTTGGATATTACCCGTTCGGGTTCGGATATCCAATCTTTCCTAACTTAATATATGTTCGGGTATTTTGCTACTTCGGTTCGGATTTTGGTTCGGGTTTTTCGGGTCGGATTCGGATGCGGCTTCGGATATCGGGTAAAGTGCCCACTCCTGAGTAGTGTTAATCGATAAAACGTTACGACCGTAGCAAAAAAACTGGTTATTAGACAAAACCGAATCCTTAATCCAAAGAAAATAAAAGAAGCACAATGGTTTATTGTTATACCAGTTTACATATGAAGCTGATTTGAAGGGATAATTTTGCAAGCTGGTTATTAACAACATATATATATAAGTATATATGAAGGAATATTTCTTTTGTCTACCTCAGTACGACTTGAAGTCAACATTATATTTCTTCTAGTCCTTGACATATGTTTTTATTTTAATACGCTTATTTCTGAAAGTCTTAGCAAACAATTCAGAATTAGAATGTGAAAATGAATATGTTGAAAAGCTGCATGTGATTACCTCTATACCTTTTGTTTTTCGTTTATTGTCTGCTGACGTTGGAATGATCAGAGACCACATTAGAGAGTTTTAGTTTTTAGCAGTTTAGGGGTTGAATAAAACTATAAAAGAGAATAGATGTTGACAGGGAATCTTTATTAATGTTATTACGACACAAATTAAATTAATTGCTTTACTGCAGTAAAACAACGGTTTTTTTTGGCTAAACAAGTTCTTATCAGATTATAGTGATATTTACCAAACTTTGTAATTTTTGTAATCAAAATATTCTTTTCTTTTTATAAATTATATATACTTGATTTGAAAAAAGAAGCAAAAACTGTTTGAGAAACATTAATCAATAAATTGTCGTATGTAAATTATCTTTTTATCCTTATTAAAATTCAGAAATAGAAGACTCTAGCTATATACGTTGTCTATATAAACTATCTATAGGTCTCATCACTACCAATTGCGTTTTCTGTAAATAAAACATTTACTGGCAATAACACTAGACACAAAAATTTATGCATAAAACTACAGATGATCCAAATTTGAACCTGAATATTTTTACAATTGAGAATTTATTTAATTGGGTACACATAATGCGGCGGCATCCATTGCTCTTCGTTTAGGTGACATAACTTTATAAAAATATAGTTTAAAAAATAAAAATAAAATAATTAATAATATAAACCCTTTAACAAAAAAAAATTACCGGATGACTAAGAAATTGGAAAAGTTAACAATAAGGAAAACTAAAACAGAAGAACTGGTGAACATTTTAAGTATATACCTATGCTACTGCATAAATTAGTCATACATCATAACATAAAGAATTTACATTAATCTACGAAAATAGGTGTCAGTGGTCCATTCTCTGCGTTTCATTAAAGCACCGGTAATGATAAATCATAAATCTACTATACTCATCGTATACGGTTAGTATTATCCATTTGATTTTCCATTCCATAAGGATTCTTCAAGAAGTGCTTAAAATGTTGTTAGAAGTAGCTTAAAATCTAGCAGTCGATTAGTTGGATAGCGCCGCTTAGATTAAAAATAGTGCGTAATTAGTATATGCAAGAAACATATGCTTTATATTATTGCAAGCTGACCATTACTTATATAGTTATATAGTTATATTTCTTTTTGTAAGGCACACAAATTATCGTTTAGGCATGTTTTATCAAAGTTTGTTTGAGGAATTATATATAATGAGACGGATCGTTTCAGAGGTGAAACGGTACCATAACTGATCGTTGGAAATATAGAGAGGTGAAGATGAAAAGTTTCAGAATTTTTTTTATAAGCTAAAATGGTAACGCTTCGGTTTATCGGTGAAGATAGAGTACTATAAAAATCCTAGATACGTACAAAAAAGATTTAGCCCACTTATAAGTTTTATTGGGACAAAATGCGGATTTTACTAAATAGGTTTCGATGATCAAAGTTACACGTGAGTATTGAAACATTACAGTTATGTGTGAGATTCACTATAAAAAATCTTTCATAAATATATATTAGTTTCGGTAATCAATGTACAAAGTATCATTTAGTTCAGTGGTATAAATGTTGGTGTTTATATCACAGTAACCCGGGTTCGAGCCACAAATTTAACATTTTTTCATACTTTTTAAAAGTGGAGTCCATTTACCTGCTGACATGTCGCATCAGAAATGATGAAACTGGCTCATTATTATAATGTAGATTATCAATTTATCATTCACAAACATGAAAATTTGTGTGTCAATCATTATAGATTTTAGGATGGGGAAAAGTAATCAAACCCGTAATCCGCGTCTGACCAAAAATACCGAACCGATTTATAAACATAACTGAACGGATCCTGTTGGGCGATATTTTGTTTATCACATTACATATATTCAAATTCCACCCAAACGAATACATGAAAGCCTCTATGAACATAATCCAAATCAAAAATCCAAAAATTTCGAACCAAATTTTTTATTAAAAAAAAAAAAATAAAAACCGGAAAAATAAAATATCCGGAAAAATTCAAACCCAAAAACTGAAAGAAGTCGAGAACATTAAATCTGTGTAAACCCGACCTGATTTTTAAAATTTTCCAAATAGGATTTAAACTTAATTATGCGGTCGAAAACTCAAAACCCTTATGAATCTGAATCAACCCAACCCTTCTAAATATAATCACAGAAAATTCAGTACCGTCTATTTCTTTTTCTTGCATGCATGCAAAATATAGTATTAAGTATTCCAATAACATTTGAATACGATTTTATAATAATGTGTCATAAGTATTTTTTTGTATAATAATTAAGTATTTTCGTACGTTAATATCATAATATGTATGTTATACTTATACCTGTATATAAAGCCTACTTAATACAGCTTTAACAGTTTTCACAAGTTATATACAGGTATAGTATAACCTATGCTACTATATATATGTGTAAGTACCAAACCCTTCATCTTTCACATTTCCACTTCTTATTCTCTCAAAAGAGATGTTCTTAAGCGCCAAACCCTTAATCTTTCTCATGATCTTCACAAGTTGCTTAGCTTTGGCGGTCGATGAATTTCCTTCATGGATCGAGAAGAACACACTCCACGCTTCCAAGGTAATAAAATGATCTTATTCTACATATTAATAAACCCTTCCATGTGTGATGTGCTAATGAATTGAGTTTCTTCTGCTCGTTTTGATATGAGATTTCTCGTGGCCATTTTACAAAAAAAAAAAAAACTTGGAAGCCATTAAGAATTTTTTTTCGTCAATGACGAGGGCAAATTATAGAGAGTCTAGGCCCATTATAAAGAACCGACGAATATGTTATTGTATCACATAAAAATTCCTTTCAAAGCAAACTGTTTCTCGCCATATCTGTCTGTCTTGTCTTTGTTTCAATGTCTTCTCCTTTGCTTCTTGATAATCTCTGAAAACTAGGAACTCTGTGTTTTTATGAGCTTGAAGACAAAGCAAAGAAAATCAGAGCAGTGTGATAGTTTTGGTAATTAATTAACTAAAAAGGGTAAAGACTTGTTTATTAGTTGTACATCGCTTTCTCAGTGACTTCATAAAACTATAACTTTTTCGTATATTAAAATTTAACTTATTTCTTATTCAATTTTTCATTAAAAAACTGTAATTGAAGTTACTTATAAGTTTTAAGTTCATTAAACATTAATACGCAAAACTTAAATTTTCAACAAGTAGGAGTCAAAGCTGAGGTCACTAACTAGTTCACGGTATACTTGAGGTACGAATTTATATTACACTAAGCTCATTGTATAAGCACTAGTAGAACACAAAACTGATTTAAGTTTGTTGTATAAGCGCTTGTTGTTGCACTCACAGAGGTAACAAGTTGTTGATGTTTCACGTTTTGGCTAAGCCTCTTTACTCAAGATCGAGCGTCAACTGCTATTGTGGAGAGTCGAGCTGCAATATGCCTCTTTTCAACTAGATAATCTTGTTCCTTAAGACAGTTGGTCTTGTATCTCTGATGAGATTTATAAACCCATTAGTGTTCCACAGTAGTACATCAGGAGAGTCATTAAGAGTTATTGTTTATGAGATACTGCCATAACCTGTTTCACTGGATTTGATCTTGCAGGGGAGATTTTAATATTATCAATATAATCATCATGCAAAGTAAAAATGATGTGGTAGTATGTTTTGAAATTTTCCTCGACAGATAAATCTTCAATTTTGGTTGTTCTGCTTCTATTGACTTTAACTAGCTGATCAAACTGGTTATTGTTTTGAGATACTGCCATAACCTGTTCCATTTGATTTGATCATGCATGATAAACTTATGTGGTAATATGTTTTGAAAATTTTGTCAATAGTAGATTTGTGTTGAAGTCTGATAACAGATGCTTCAATTGACTTTGACTAGCTGATCAAACTTATAATTGTTTCTTTGTGAAACTACTCTGTAGGTACTCAAGATGAACGCCAACCTTGTCGTGGCAAAAGATGGTTCTGGTGACTATGTGACCGTAAAGGAGGCGGTTGGAGCTGCTCCGGAGAATAGCCCCAAGCGATTTATCATCTACATCAAACAAGGGGTTTACTCGGAGATTGTTGAGATTGGTGTTACAAAAACAAACATCACCTTTGTTGGAGATGGCCAGGATTCGACCATACTCACTGGGAGTCTTAACAAGAAAGACGGTGTTAAAACATTCTCCTCTGCCACAGTTGGTATTGTTCCTTTTCCCTGTCCTTTTTAGCCAAACCATTCTTCATATGCAATTTTTGATTTTTGTTTGGATTTTTGTTCTGCAGCCGTTAATGGAGACGGATTTGTGGCTCAAGATCTCTGCTTTCAGAACACTGCGGGGCCCTCAAAGTCTCAGGCCGTAGCACTACGTGTGAGTGCTGAAAGAGCCGTCATATATCGCTGCCGCATCGACGGTTATCAAGACACTCTCTACGCTTTTAGTGGAAGCCAGTTATACCGCGAGAGCTACATCACCGGAACAGTTGATTTTATATTCGGGCATGCATCGGCTGTGTTCCAGTACTGTCAAATAGTGGCACGAAAGCCAGATCAAGGACAGAGCAATATGGTGACGGCTCAGAACCGCGACAACCCAAGCGAAAACTCAGCATTTACATTACAGCGGTGCAACATAACCGCAAGTGCCGATCTTGCTCCTATCAAGTCAACAGTGAAGACGTATTTGGGTCGTCCTTGGGGTGTTATGTCAACGGTAGTTGTTATGGAGTCATTCATAGATGATCATATCGACCCTGCTGGTTGGTATCCATGGGACATCGGCAAAGAACCTTCACCTTCTATATACTATGGGGAGTTTGATAACTATGGTCCTGGAGCAAACACAAGTGAACGTGTGACATGGAAAGGATTTAGGGCAATACAAGATCCAAAGGAAGCTGAACGGTTTACAGTTGGTCAACTGATACATGGGGAGTTGTGGCTGAATACTACTGGAGTTCCGTATGAAACCGGTCTCTGGTTACTTTATAGTATAAGGATATATGCTTATAATATGCTTACTTTAATTGTTTACAATATATGCTTAGTTGTGGCTGAATTCTACTGGAGTTGTGATTATTCGTACTTTAATTGATGACTTATTAGGTTATTATTTAAATATAAATGACTTGGTGGTTGATATATAACAGCATATCATCGTTCGTGTTGTTTGTTTGATCGAGTACATGTTTGTCAAAGCATAACTAATGTTGTGGTACATGTTTGTCAAAGCATAACTAATGTTGTGGTAAGAAAACTTGGACCCAAGCCATATAAATACTTAGTTGTAAAGTAATCTGTAAACAGAATGTGACCAACCAATGTTGTCAAAGCATAACTAATGTCGTGGTAAGAAAACTTGGACTCAAGCCATAGAAATAGTACTTAGTTGGAAACTGAAGAAACCAAATGCCCATCAGAGATTCAGAGAAAAAGGAGAAAATCAGAGATGTATCTTTAGTACAGATACAATAACTAAGTGAGAATCATTTCCTTACAAATGTGTCTTACAAGAACATAATGAAACGTAAGTATAAGTGGAAGTAACAAATATCACACATCTTGAAATGAAGCAAAGGATGAGAACACAACAAGGGTTGACGATCTATTTCCCCCTGAGAAGTATCATATATCACTAGATACACACAGACTTTTGACCCCGTTCTATTTCCCTAAAGTTCGAATCCCATATCCCCCAATTCGAAAGATCGAGTTCTTTTCCCCCATACCGTCGAATTTAATGGTTTACTTGGGTGACCCAGTATGGAACCAAAATAAACCCATTTTAAACATAACCAAACCCAGTTGAAAACCCGACCCTAGTCTTTAAAAACCCTGATTCCTAAAACAAGTAAAGTAACGAACTCTAACAAAATCGAATTGGGGAAATTGATTTGTGGGAGAGATAAGAGAAATTGAAAGATGAGTGATGTTTCTGGAGCTTCAAGTGGGTCGTCAATGGTGCGTTCAAGGAAAAGGGTCGTGGGTGTCCCAAAATAGTGTTGGTGCGGATATGAAATCTCGACTTTGATGTCAAGATCAGACAATAATCCGTATCGTCGTTACCATAGGTGTTCTTATGCTGTTTCAAAAAAGGTAATGCTTACTCTTATTGATTTGATTGTGCAATAACTCAGATTCTAACTTGGTCGATCGATTTTAGCTAGAGAATGATAATCATTTCTTCAAGTGGGTGGATGAGGCATTGTTAGAAGAGATTAATGTTCTGAAGAACAAAATGAGTAATCTTGAATAATTGGTGAAAGAATTTATGATGGAACGAGGAGAAGGTGAGAAGAAGGTATTTGAGAAGATGGAGATGAAGCTAAAGACAGAGCTTTTCGACAAGATGGATGAAGTGTTAATGGAAGCGAAATGGAGCATGAAAAAGATGTGTGCTGGTGTTGTAATAGCTTGTATTGTTGGGTTTGTCATCATTAAGCTTGTGTGATGGATTTCATTTCGATAAATGTTGTTTAATGCTATGAAGTAGTATGTTCTTGTACTTGACTTTTTATGTTGTTTAATGAAATTTTTGGTATTTTCATACATGAGAATGGTACTAAAACATGATGACAACACAAACAAATCCGAAAAATTCTTGGTTATAACCTACATGATCGAGTCATGTCCTTACATAAAGAAGAAAACACCAAAATAAGTAGAAGGATTCTTGTTCATCATACATGAAGATGACAACAAAATAAGCCGAAAAGGAGAGAAGACACAACCCAAAAAATACTTCTTGCACTTCCTGTCCTACTGTAGTTACCGATAAATAACATCAAGCTTGAGGGGATTCACCTTGACTGGCAAAGGTTTGAGATGGTTCAGCTTGTGGAGCCTATAAAGATTAAAAAAAAGTCTTATGTAAGTTATGAAAGGAGAACCATATAGAGGATAGGAAAAATGAATCATACCTTCTTATGGGGTCCCTCCTTATGAAAACGAATATTGTGGTTAGGCGCACCACAAAGTCCACAATGCATAATGCGCTTCAACGCCTTCGGTTTCTTCTTCACAGGAGACTCATGTTTGCCCTTTTTCATTTTGTTGTCTTTCTTCTTTTTGCGACCAGGCTGGTCTGGCTCAGGAGCTGGATGCACTTCAGGGGCTGCAGAAGTTGGCCAAAATCGTGCTCCTCTCAATGGTGTTATGCCCTCTTCGTATGTCCTCCTCCACACCGTCGTCCAAAACCAGTGACACACAAAATCCTCAGCCTCTAGTTTCCTATCCAAGATGACACCGTATCCATGTTCACAAAGGATCCCAGTGATATCCCACTTCATACACGTGCATGTTCGCCTCTCCAAATTGACACGGTAAGAACATGAGTCAACATTCACCAACCACATACCATTTGTGCTTCTATAAATAGTACACTCTGATGCCTTTTTGTGCTCCAAAGCGAGTATATCAACCACATAAGGTGTGCATATGCTCTTGTGGTCTTGAGCAATCAGATATCTAGAAGCGATACGCACCATTGCAAGAGGTGCAATGGTATCCAACATTGGTACCATTGGCTTTTCACGGGCACAAACGATGGAGGCGTTGAAAGATTCAGTTGAGTTGTTCTCAACGTCCTCACAATAATTCCCCAATTTGAAGAAAGCTCTAACCCAAGTCATTGGTTTCGTCTTCATCACATCTGCATACACCTCAGAGTCGTAGTTGAACAGCCTATCTAGATTCTGCTTGTACTCCGCCTCATTGTAGCTCCAAGCAAGTTGCCAAATATATGGCTTCATGTCGCTCTTCTTTCCATGTTTAGCTTTCACGTTTCCATAAATGTGTCGAACACACATTCTATGCTCCATCTTCGTAAGCTCCAACTGAACTGCCTTGATCAGTCCCTGAAACCGACCACACACAAACATAAAAAAAAAAATTTAATATTTTTTAAAAAAATTTACATGAAAATCAAAACTTACCTTCTGACGATCCGAGACCATAATATATCCATCACCATCTCCTAAACCCAAGTCTGTCTTGATATGCTTCACAAACCACACCCAATTTGAAGTGTTTTCCACTTGAACAACTGCCCAAGCAGTGGGGTAGATTGAATTATCCCCATCTCGACCAAGAGCCACTAACAACTGTCCTTTAGTTTTCCCTCTTAAGAATGTGCCATCCATCCTAATAAGAGGTCTACACGTAGCTTTCCATGATCTCCTAAGCACATCGAAACACACATAGAAACGGTCGAACACATCTTTTCCTTCCTCATTTCTCTTGGTCTCGACTTCCACCGAAGAGTTGATATTTGACTCGAGAATCTCGGCAGCATAGTCTCGGATTCGAGCAAACTGAGTATCATACTCCTTCTCAATCCACCCCATTGCTTTATTTCGGGCAGCTTGACATTGTGCTCTAGAAACCGTGATCTTCCACCTCTCCTTGATCAGTTCTTCTATCTTCATTGGCATGAAATATTTTGGTTCTTCTCTTATCTTATCAACAAACAACCAAGCTATCACAGGGACCTTAAGCATCTCACATTCTCCATTTGGAACACAACTGTGTTCGTTCTTGTACACTTTAACATACCATCTCTCTGGTTCTCCTTTACTCGAGCAATAAACACGCCACTGACAGTGTGAATCTACATTCCGACCAACACAACTAAAACCAAGTTTGGTTTTGTCATACCTATACTGCTTGATATTGTGACCAGTCTTCAGAGCGTAGTCCAATACCGCCTCTTTGAATGCAACTCCATTGAAGAATACTTGGCCCTCGAAGAGATTCCCGTCACCTCTTTTAATTCGATAACGCTCTCTTGTCCTCTGTCGTTTCATCTGTTGCTCCTCACCATCTTTCTCCTCATCTGTATCACTATCAGTCTCGGTATCGGGATAGATGTTATGCCGGATGGGAGGTTCGTTGATGAATGCAGCTACATCTTCTTCAACCCGGAAAGCGTGTCTCTCCATCTCTTCTTCATCGTCTGATTTATCCCTAAGTGAAGGAATCGTGCTTTCACCGACTGTCTCCATTGTTTCTACTTGTAATCAACTGAAGTCGGCCAGTAAATCTTTCTAGGGTTTGTTTGTCGATGAAGAACACTGGGGATTTGGGGGTTTATGTATTCGGGTTAAACCAATAACAATTGGGTTATAATCGGGTTTTAATCAGGTTTTAATCGGATCTTAAACGGATCTTTTCGGTTAAATCGCGGTTTTTGTTGGGCAAAAATAGATTACGGTTAAATGATCAACAGTAAACCGGCGTTAATTCAAACCTATGTGTATTGCAATGTTTAAATTCGACGGTATGGGGGAAAAGAACTCGATTTTTCGAATTGGGGGATATAGGATTCGAACTTTAATTTGGTGAGGAAATAGAACGGGGTCAAAAGTCTGTTTGTATCTAGTGATATATGATACTTCTCAGGGGAAAATAGATCGTCAACCCACACAACAAAGATAAATTAGCAAAGGATGAGATCACATCTTGGTCTATATATGCTAGAGAGAAATGATGGCCTTAGCCAATTAAACTAAAAATAATACATTCTCACGTGAAACTCCTTGACATGTATCTAAAGTGACTCAATCAACCTTGCAGGCAGGTCAAATTCGGAGTTTGCTACAAACGACGCCGTCCAAGCAACAGATTCATCTTCAATATTAGAGAACAAGCAACAGAGAGAGAGAGAGAGGCATTATTAATTCATCAGAAAACTTGACCCAATACAACAATCATTTACACTATCCTTCTCATGACCCTAAAACCCATAATCAAAATGAAACAACACGACTTAAAGTGGCTACTCCGCAACCAGAAACCCACAAAGACCCGGTCCAAATCATCAAAATTCAATTCGAGAGAGAACTCACATTCACGCCGGAAATGTTTATAGTCGCTAGCCTGTGTCGATGAATCGGAGTCGGAGTGCTGCCAACCTCCGACGGTCAAAATCTCCCTCCCATCATCGAATCCAACAAAAGATTTAACTCATTTTAGCTAAATCGAAAGCAGCGGTGGCGGGTGAGGATATAGTAATTAAGACCGACCCGAACCGGTGGTTTGAACATTGAATTGGCTAATTCGAATTTTCCAATTTGGACCGGGTCTTTTTTAAGTTTACGCAAAAAAGTGGAAAGCAAACTTAAATTAACCACAAATTTACGAAGAATTTTGCGAGATACTTTCCAAATTTGTGTTATTTTTATTTCCCTTAACATTAATGTAAATCTGCAAATTTTCACAAGTTTCACATAATTTTGCTATTTAATTATGTCACATTATCTATTAGCACCTACGGCAACAAAGGAAAGAAAATCAAAGAATATGTACATATTTAATTCGTTAGACCAAAAAATGGAAATTTTTAAGTCGGTCGACCTTATATAAATCCTCATAAGTTGTCCCACTTTTTTATTGACCCGATCAAAAAATAAGTTAGAAGAAGAAAGATGGTTGCATACATCAAAAATAACTTCTCTTTGTTTTTTATTATTGTTTTACTTCTTGTTGTTTCATCATATGCAAGACTTAGTATGATGGTTACAAAAGGTGAGATCGAGTCCATTTGCAATAAAAAATATGTCGATTCTACACTCTGTTTTGAGGTTCTAAAACCAAACCCTACGATTGCAAAGTTGGATTTTACTGGTCTCGCCAACTTTTTGATCAATTATACGTCTCGAAACGTTTCGGATGTATTAAAGGAAATAAAGTTGTATGAAGGCAACACGACGGATTTGCAGACAATCAAACTATGCGAAGAGTTGTATGACCTTTCTCTTTTTTCGGATGATCATGCTCTGAAAGCTTTGGCAGCCAGGGATTACGACAGCGTAAACTTTAAAGTCGGAGGTACATTGGAAAATATGGTTACGTGCAATGAGGAATTGTCAACAATGAAGCCGGTGCCACAATCCTTGATCGCAAAGAATAACGTTATAAAAAATCTATCTGGTATTGTTTTAACGATTCTGGAATGTTTCATAAGAAAAGGTAGTAGATTATGTAGTCATTAGCCTAACTAATGATATTGTTTGGTCTTTTATGTTTTTTTTTCATTCAAGTTGTTTTTCTTTAGCTTGTTATGCTTTAATCTTTATTTATTTATATTAATAAAAGAGTTTAAATGACAATTCCAATTTTTTTTAATATTTAAATTAGTATTAATATCAGTCCAAGGAAAACAAAAAGAACGTTCATCAAAAGCAGCTGAGAGTATAGTAATTAAGACTGACCCAAACCGGTGCTTTGAACATTGTCTCATCATATGCAAGATTTAGCATGATGGTTACAGAAGATGAGATCGAGTCCATATGCAACAGAAAAGATGTCGATTCTACACTCTATTTTGAGGTTCTAAAACCAAATCCAAAGTTGGATTTTATTGGCCTTGCCATCTTTCTGATCAACTATACGTCTCGAAACGTTTCTGATACGTTGAAGCAATTAAAGTTGTATGAATCCAACACGACGGATTGGCAGACGATCAAATTATGCAAAGAGATGTATGAAAGCTCTCTTTATCGTGATGACTTTGCTCTAAAAGCTTTGGCAGCCAAGGATTATGACACCGTAAACATTAATGCCGGAGTTGCCTCGGACAATATGATTACATGCAATGAGGAATTGTCAACATTGAAGCCAGTACCACAATCCTTGATCACAAAGAATACTGTCATAGAAAATCTGTCTAACATTGTTTTAACGATTCTTGAATGCTTCATAAGAAAAGAAAGTAGATTATGCAGTCATTAGCCTAATTAATGACATTTGTTTGTTTTTAATTTTTTTTTTATTATTATTCATGTTGTTTTTCTTAGGGGGAGTTAGTGGGAGAGTAACTTTCAAAAACTTGAAGAATTTAAAGATTCTATTGTTTATTGGTTTAGTGATTCCTAAAGTCTTAATCAAATCTTTTGTTATTGATGTAATGATTTTATAATTCTCATTAAATCCTTAGTTATTGGTATAATGATTTTGTAATTTATTATAGAATCTTTTGTTGTTCAAAAAGTTGAGTATTTTTAGATTTTGCAATTCTATTAAACTTTTGTGTTATTGAAACAATGATTCTTTACATTTTAACTTATCAATCACTACTTTCAAAATACTAGAGTTATAGATGATATTCTCAAAGTTTGGACCATAAAAATTAAAAAAAAAAATTGTCCAATAAAAATTATAGATCTATTATACCAATAAAAAGGCATAAATATATAATAAGAAAAGAGATTGAATGGTGGCATTATAGCACATCTGACATGGATTTGAAAAAGTTAATACCATAGAAATTGATATAAAATAACAAAATTCATATTTTCATATATATGTAATATGTCTTTCTAAAAGTTAATACCATAAAAATTACTCTCTCCGTTTCAAAATAGATGATATTTTGGAGAGTTCAAAATGTTTCAAAATACTTGATGTTTTGATATTTTTATATTAGTTTTAGTTTTACAGAAAACTGTGTCACCAATGATGTTTTATAGTTGTTTTTATGATTGACTGAATTAGTTTTATTTTATATTTTTAATGTTACTTTTTAGAAAAAAAAATGTGCTTTAATTCTTGTGCATTCACTTAAAACATCAAGTATTTTGAAACAGAGGGAGTATAAAATAACAAAACCCAGATTTTTCATATATATATATATATATAACATGTCTTTCAAAGATTGATTACCATAGAAATTGATATATTATGTATATTTATATACCTCATTGTTAACGTTCAATATATTTTCAACACATCATTCACATATTATATGAAAATTTTCTAGAAGAATATTCTTATATAATTATTTTACATAAACAATAACAAAAATTAATGTAATTATGAATCCATGACAATCTATGAAAGTTGTATGAATTCTATAAATATGGATGCACTTGTTTGTTAAAATCCATGAAAACTTTCCAGTTCTTCAAAAATCTATAAACTTTTCAAATCCACAAACTCTTCATGAATCAACCTCCCAATAACACCCTTATGCTTTAATCATTATTTATATATCCCCTATATATTAATTGAGAAGTCACTTAAGTAATTTCTGCTGACGTGTCGCTCATATGAGAGCTTTCCAGTTAATTATTATAATTTGATTGGTTGATTGTTTTTAATTTTTTATTTATTTAAATAAAGTTTTTAAAAGGAAACCAACCATAAAATTACCTAATCTAATATATGTTTCCAAATATACAATTAAACATCTTAAATATAGATAAATTAATATAATTTATTTATAGAAACAATTAAATATCATAGAGAATCACTTTATATAAATTGATAATTCTCATCCCCTTATATATTAATTGAGAAGTCACTTAAGTGATTTATGTCGCTCATATGAGATCTTTCTAATTAATTGTTATAATTTGATTGGTTGATGATTTTTAATTTTTTATTTATTTAATTAAAGTTTTTAAAAAGAAACCAACCCTAGAATTACCTAATCTAATATATGTTTCCAAACATACAATTAAACATCTTAAATACAGATGAATTAATATAATTTATTTATAGAAACAATTAAATATCATAGATTGCATTATATAAATTGATAATATACATTTAAATACATATGATATTAGAGAAACAATCACAAAAACGGCTTTAAATATATTTATATTAGTAGTGAATACAATAAATCACAGATTCCAGAAAACTAATTAATGTAAACCTAATATATTAATTAAACTCACTCATCAATTTTAGAAACTCACTCATTCACTATATATATATATATATTTTTAAATGAATACAAGACAGTCAAATATATAATTTAAAAAAATTCTCATTATTTTCAAATGACAATGTGATCATAGATAAGTTATCAATTTTATAAATGATTAAAATATTTTTATGTTTTAAATCATAAAAATTATATGGTAAGTCATTTATAATTATATAAATCAAGAAATATTATTTAATTAGTCTATTAATATAAACAGGTAAATTAAAATTATAATATGGTAAGTCACTTAAAATTATATTATATGATAATTCAGGTAAAATTATGATATAGTAAGTCATTTAAAATTTAATTAATCAAAGTATTTTTCACATGCTTTTCCTAAAGCTAATACTCTATTAAAATAATTCATATAGCTTTGATTATAATAAAATTAGCATGCTTTTTTTGAATAGTAAAAAAGATAAAGGAAACATAAAAAACAGGAGGGAAGAATAATAAAATATGTTTGTTGCGTTCTTGGTTCTTTTATATTGTTGGTCGAGATGCATGTATTTTTTGTGTTACTATAAACGTGAACTAATTTAGTTTTATGTGTTTTTAAAACATTGTGATAAACTGAGTAAGAAAGATCAATAAAATGACATGTTCTACAATTGTTAAAGTCAAAGATAGAAAATATAATGTAAATTGCAAGTAGGATAAATTATTTAAAAATAATGAGATGTATATTTTGCGGTACAATAAACTTTTAAAATATACAAAAATAAAATTAGTTTTATACAAATAAAAATATTTTATTTTGATATAATATTGGATCTCACATTAATATTAAGTATATATGCCTAAAATAACAACATTTCGTAATATTAAAATTTTAAAAATTATTTTTTTCTTACTAATTAATCGGATTTAATTAAAATGAGTATGTTTAAATGAAGAAATGGTTTGTTTAATCCATTTAAGTTTTATGTTAAACACTAAATAAAAAATTAATGAAAAAGTGTGATTTATGATTTGACAAAATTATGAGAAAAATTACTTAGATTACCATTTTCTAATAAATGTTTTCATGTTTACATTAACCAAATTTATCATTGGTTTTAAGGACATAAATCATACTATATATTGATTGAGAAGTCACTTAAGTGATTTTTTCTTATGTATTGTTAATAGGTAAAGTTTTTTTAAGAAGTTATATTTTGATTGGTTGTTGACGTTTATTAGTTATTTATTTTAATCAGATTTAAAAATAAAAGGTAACTATAGAAATAATTTATATAAATTACCAATAACACATGTGATATTACAAATAATGATTTATGGTAGCTAATTGTAGAATTGGAGAAATAATATATATGTTTTATCAATTTGTTTTTCTTTATCAATTATTTATATATAATTAAATAAAATACTTAACTTTTTTTTATTGAATTTTTTTATGGTTGTATATTCTTATAGAAAATAATTATATTTGTAGGTAAAAATGTATTAGAACTTTTTATGGTTTCTAAAGTCCACACAAAAATATTTACAAAATGTCTTCATGATAAAAGCATCCGATCATTGTATTGGTCCTACATAAAAAATTCTTTTTTTTTTATTTTTTGAAATCTAGAGTATTCCAGGATTTTTCACATGTTAAAATAAAATATAAAGTAATTCTAAATTCAATTATCTGAATTAATTATAATATTGTTTTTCTGTAAGAGAAATATTTGTCATGACTAAGGTTTATGTTGTTGAACTATTTTAAACCTCACTTATCTTCTAAAATATACTAAAATTTTTGATTATCCAACTATTTGAAATTAAAAATTAAAATTTTAATTATTATTCAAAAATCATAACAATGTAAACTTAATATATATTTCTTCATATATACTATTTGAAACTAAAAATTAAAGTTTAAGTGCAACTCCACATTCTTAAAATATTTAAATCAGTATAAATATCAGTGAGGGAAAACAAAAAGAACGTTCATCGCTTGGTTACTATTGTAAAATTCAAAGTCAAAGGCAGGCTTGCAGAGAATCTCGATGGCTTCAAAAACCAAAATCAGTATTAATTTGATTCATTTAATTAAGACCCACCTAAACCGGTGGTTTGAACATTGAATCGGCTAATTCGAATTTCCCAATTTGGACCGGATCTTTTTTAAGTACGCAAAAAATAATAATAATTTAACCACAAGTTTATGAAGAATTTTGGGTGGTACTTTCCAAATTTGTGAGTGTTCCAAAGAGACAACTTTCTAAATTTGTGTTATTTTTATTTCCTTTACCATTAATGTAAAAATCTTCAAATTTTCACAAGTTTCACAAGTTTCACATAATTTTGCTATTTAATTATGGCACAGTGTCTATTAGCACCTACGGCAACAAAGGAAAGAAAAACAAAGAAAATCTGTGAATACCTTATATAAATCCTCATAAGTTGTCCCACTTTTTTATTGACCCTATCAAAAGATAAGTTATAAGAAGAAAGATGGTTGCATACATCAAAAATAACTTTTTTTGTTTTTTATTATTGTTTTACTTCATGTTGTTTCATCATATGCAAGACTTAGTATGATGGTTACAAAAGGTGAGATCGAGTCCATTTGCAATAAAAAATATGTCGATTCTACACTCTGTTTTGAGGTTCTAAAACCAAACCCTACGATTGCAAAGTTGGATTTTACTGGTCTCGCCAACTTTTTGATCAATTATACGTCTCGAAACGTTTCGGATGTATTAAAGGAAATAAAGTTGTATGAAGGCAACACGACGGATTTGCAGACAATCAAACTATGCGAAGAGTTGTATGACCTTTCTCTTTTTTCGGATGATCATGCTCTGAAAGCTTTGGCAGCCAGGGATTACGACAGCGTAAACTTTAAAGTCGGAGGTACATTGGAAAATATGGTTACGTGCAATGAGGAATTGTCAACAATGAAGCCGGTGCCACAATCCTTGATCGCAAAGAATAACGTTATAAAAAATCTATCTGGTATTGTTTTAACGATTCTGGAATGTTTCATAAGAAAAGGTAGTAGATTATGTAGTCATTAGCCTAACTAATGATATTGTTTGGTCTTTTATGTTTTTTTTTCATTCAAGTTGTTTTTCTTTAGCTTGTTATGCTTTAATCTTTATTTATTTATATTAATAAAAGAGTTTAAATGACAATTCCAAATTTTTTTAATATTTAAATCAGTATTAATATTAATCGAGGGAAAACAGAAAAAACGTTCATCACTTGGTTTTTTTTTTTTGTTGAAATGTGAATATTATTAACCAACAAAGGAAAACAATACTTACAATATAAAGCATACATCTGCTAAGGAGCAGAGCAGCACAAGGTAGTGAAAACTGTAATTTTAAAAAACAGAGCCGAACAGAAACTCAAAGTCAAGGTCTGCAGAGAATCTCGATGGCTTAACAAAAAAAAAAAAGAGGAGCTTATCTCAGGGGTTGGAGTCTTGACTGCACATATTGACACCGGGTTGACCAACCGAGCACTTCTTGGCTTCCGTGAAGAACATGTTTGAAGCGGCAAGAAAGTCGAGTGTTGACTCCTTTTGCATATCACCAATGATCCAAATCATAAATGCCTATCAAAATTCCAACATAGCAAGAGTATGAGTTTCACTTAATAACTTATGAGAAATGTATAAATTGTATTCTCGATATAAAGAGAGTTACATAGCTTTATATAGTAGAGCTATATGAATCAAACAATAAATGTGAAGATCATATAATCATTAAGAAGAATATATGATGGAGTGGTTATAGTGATTGAGTGAATCATATGAGTTATGATTGATACTCTTTCCTTGATACGCTCCCTCAAGCTCAAGGGGTTGATGAAGCCAAGATAGCGGAAGCAGCGGCTTGAGATTGACATCTTAAAAAAAATATGATAGGAGATAAGAAGAAGCATTGCGCTTGAACCATACTGTGAGACGGACTTGTAGCTTGGATTGATTTAGACACGGACGACTATACTAGTCGTGTGGAAGCATATAGCTTGATGGAGTCATAAATGACTTGACCACATATCAACTCTGGAGTTGCGGAAGAAAGTGGACGTGTGCACACCTGGACTAGAGATGCAGAAGAAATGGAACGTTGGCTTTATAAATCACTACATGAAACACTTTGGCTTGGTAAAAAGAAACGTAACAAATGAGAACAAAAAGATTAAAAAAAACTTGAAATAAAAGACGAAGAAAACGAAAAACGTGAAATTTTAAATAAGCTACGAAAACGTGTTTATCTTGAGTTTGATCGGTGGATCAAAACTCACACAAATAACCTGCTCTGATACCATAATAACTTATGAGAAATGTATAAATTGTATTCTTGATATAAAGAGAGTTACATAGCTTTATATAGTAGAGCTATATGAATCAAACAATAAATGTGAAGATTATATAATCATTAAGAAGAATATATGAAGGAGTGATTATAGTGATTGAGTGAATCATATGAGTTATGATTGATACTCTTTCCTTGATATCACTGACATAAGATTTACTACGGTTCTGGCAGCTTCCAGCTATTTTACACCACACAAACAAATTTGTTTATTACCTTAGCTTCTGGTTCATCCAATGTGTCTACACTCTCGCATAGTGTTGCAATTATGGACTCGTACCTGTACGTTCTTATGAATGATCAAGATTAAAGAGGGTTAGAGAACTTCAAAATGCCACAGAAAGATAAATCGACTTGCGTGTTTTGGATATCTTATAAATATATCTTTGATGACTATGATGGCCTCCTTATTGCACGAACAGCCTTGGCGAACAAAATCAACATCTACTTCCGTGGCATAGTCTTTGAACTCCAGAAGAAGCTACATTAGCATGTTCCACAAATCACCATGATATGCACCAAACACACAAAACTAGGACAAACAGCAGAATAATAAAAGTGTAGTAAGGATTACCTGATCTCTATGTTTCTGTCCGAAGCAAGTTTTATCATGGTCTCCAACTTCTGCATCTTCACAGGCGTACAGGTACAGCCTTACCAACACATAAGAGTATATCAACTGCTTATTCTGAGAGTCTGCGAGCCTAGTGGATCAAGACAAGCTACCTTGATTTCATGGGCAATAATAAGTAGTCTGTTTTGGACAATGAGGTTAATGCCACGAAGTGCAACATATATTGTATCTCAGGTTCTGCCGAAAGCAATGTAACTAGGGGAGGAGCCATCTTTTTGAATAGATATATGTACCTACACGAATAAATGAGAGGAGATCAGAATCATAAAAATGGCGGATCACAGAGAGGATCTTGTACTGTGAATTAAGCTCTTCTTTGAGCTTCGTCGTCGAGAAGTATTTGGAATTGTGGCCGCTCATGACGAGTAAGTTACAGAAACAAAATGGAGAGGACTGATTTGTTAATTTTATAAAGTTAAAAGAGTTCAGTTTAAAATTTAAAGTTTAACTTCAATTAAATCCTTATACTATTGATATGTTCGAAAGGGCCTCGTAACTTCCGGTTCTAGTCAACGCCAGTTGTTTTCTTCTGTTTCTTTTTTTTTTTTTTTTTTTTTTTTT
>NC_027748.1:10645187-10652563 GCF_000695525.1 Brassica oleracea var. oleracea
TTTTTTTGATTACGATTGAGAGGGAGAGGGAGAGGGAGATGAAGTCAGAAATACGTTTCTGAGAACAAAAAAAAAAAAAAAGGAAAGAGCTGTAGATTTTGATTTGATCAGATTCTCTAAGACTTTTGCGAGTCGATCTGATCCGATCCTCATCCTCATCCTCTTCTCTCGCCTGTGAGTCAGTTGGTCATCGAAAATGGCGCCGAAATTCGACACGGAGAAGATGCAGGAACGCCAGAACTTCCGCAACGTCTGGCACACCGATCTCACTCACAGCATCCAGGGCGATACTCCTTGTAATCCTCTCTTCTCTCTCTGTTTGATCGGGTTTTGGGGATTGATTGATTGATTGATTATGTGTTTGTTGTTCGCAGATTGCTGCTTTGCGCTGTGGTGGTAAGTCTCCGCTTCGATCTGAGCTTCTTCTCGTTGCTTGCTTGCTCTTTATCTCCAGTTGTGAATCTTGTTTATGTGAATTGACCAATATTTGACTTTTCGGAGAAAACTTGTAATTACATCATTTTGTCATCAAGGGAATGATCTGAATTTCACAACTAATACGACTTTCTCTAACCATTTTATGATTCTGTATCTGCTTGTGTCCTGTGTGTTCCTCTTCTCCTTGCAGTTCCCCTTGTGCGTCATATTTGCTTCGCAAACGTGCGCTTTACAATGACATGTCAAGGTATTCAAGTGCCTTCGCATAGATGCATTGCAATTCGATCTTCTTAGTTTTTTTTTTTAAAAAAGATGCTTCTTTGCCTCACAGGTACACTTGCTGCGCCGGTTACATGCCTTGTAGTGGCAGGTGTGGAGAAGCCAAATGTCCTCAACTTTGTCTTGCCACTGAGGTAAGGATCTTGATCATCTTCAAGATGAAGTCTTTTCCTATTACTCCTATAACGTTTATTTTCAGTATCTGTGTATTTTATCTAACATAAGCATTCAATCTCAGTCATGACTAGTTAGCTAGTTCTAAGTAGCAGAACAATTTTGCAGGTCTTTTGCTGCTTTGGAACCTCTGTGGCATCCACTCGTTTTCTTCTTCAAGATGAGTTCCAGATTCAGACGACGCAGTGTGACAACTGCATCATTGTAAGTATCCTCATTTCCCAAGGCCATTTCAAGCAATTAGAGTGGAAACAAACAGGACTGGTAATCTATGCTGTCTTCTTGGCTGTGTAGGGATTTATGGTTTGCCTCAGCCAAGTGGCTTGCATATTCTCCATAGTTGCATGTATCGTCGGCATTGATGAGCTTTCTGAAGCTTCTCAGCTGCTCTCTTGTTTAGCTGACATGGTGTACTGCACGTAAGAACCTCCCCATCTGTATTCTCATGTTCATTCCCTTTAACTTATTGTCCCTGATGATTCTTTTTTTCTTTGTTTGCAGGGTTTGCGCTTGTATGCAGGTAAAGTAATGAAATTATCAAACCCATTTCAACCTTACCTACTCAGAAAAGTAATATGTACACTCTTCCTAATAAAATCTTGTTCATCTATTATGCTTTTGTAGACACAACACAAGGTGGAAATGGACAAGAGAGATGGCAAGTTCGGTCCACAGCCGATGGCGGTGCCTCCGCCTCAGGTAATGTCACGTATTGATCAAGCAACTCCACCCGCAATCGGTTATCCTCCACAAGGTTACCCACCTTCTGGTTATCCGCAACACCCGCCACAAGGTTATCCACAACACCCACCGCAAGGTTATCCACCTTCTGGTTATCCGCAACACCCTCCACAAGGTTATCCACCTTCTGGTTATCCTCAAAACCCTCCAGCTTATCCTCAATACCCTCCCGGTCCGGCTTATCCTCCTCAGGCTTACCCAAAGTAACTACTCTTTGCCTGGTTTCTCTGGAGACTTCTTTTTCATCGTCCTTTTAAATTCACATTCAAGTCGTTGGTATATGATGTGCTCTTGGTCAAAAGTGTTGAACGTTGGCGGATTGTTTTGAGGTCATTGTTTGTGTAAGACATTACCTCTGCTGCTGTTGTTGTTACTGTCTGACACATGCCTCTTGGACTGAGTCATTTGATGATTTTTTTTTCTTAAGTCTTCTAAATTCTTTTATGGTAAGTACAGAGTCCAGTACAATTCACCAACTGTTTACATTCAGTGCTAACAAACTGTTTCTCATAATAGAAAACAAAAGAGATCTTGTGGTTGTGGGTGATAAACTAAATTAGATAAAGTGTGCTTTGGAAGAATGTTGTATGAACCACCATCAGTAAGAGAATAACTACGACGGGATTTCAATGATTACAATGTTAAATAACGTGGCAAGAAATTACGAGGGGGTAAAGCAGCCTAAAAACTAATTTTCCTTCCCTTTCAAAAAATAAAATCAATACAAGCAAATAAAAATAAACTATATAAGAAGTTACTTAAGTTCAGTGACTTCAGCTTCTCTACATACACCAACATTGATCCATAACGTATTATTCCTCTTTGTTTGTAATACTCTGCAACAGTTCCTCCTCGGTGACTGTACCAAAACACATGAAAACCATTAAGTCCGTAACATTATTCACATTTTAACCACATGCTATTAAATGACATTGCGTTACTTACCCTTTCCCATAGATGCGGGTCTGGTTTCTTGTAGACTACGATGGTATTAATCTCAGCTGGATTCGTCATCTTCCACCGACACGAAGGATGAGGAACACGGTGTCTCGTGTATTCGCTAACAGTAGTATTCAGCTGCTTATCGAATCTCGTGGACGACATGTAGAACACGAACGGTTTCTGACACGGGTTACGGCTAACCGGCCTGGTGTTAAACGCGTACGCGGTGTAATCCGCTCTTTTGTACCAATTCAAGAACGTCCTCGAAGGCATTTCCATTTCTCTAGGAGAGAATATTCCGCGGAATATTTGGACTGCATAGCCCCACGAGACCGAGATGGACCAACTCTTGTGCTTGTCGTAGCATATAGACTGCTGGAGAAGCCCAGCTGAGTCGAGCTTCATCGGTACGGTTAGCTTCTTGAGGGCACGGACTCTGGTCATGTTTGGGAAGATCGGTTCCACCACGTCGAGGTGGTGCATTGATACGAACGGTGTTACTGGGTGCGCGGCGAGGAGGCCGAAGAGGTTCCCGTAAACGTCGTACTGAAACGGTAACAACAAAACTTAAAACGTGGAGCGTGAAACGTACGCGTCATATGTGCGCGTAGTAAATAATGGGAAGAACCAAATCATTCAAGTATGGGAACAGAAAGGCGGGTCCCTCTCTTACACCTGTATTTAACCCTCTAACATAAGTAAATTTGACGACACTGGGCTACTCACGCGCCGCTTTGTCGGTACCAAACCACGAAAAAATTGCCAAAACAGCGTCAAAGCAAACGAATTTGAAATCACAAAACCAGCATAAGCTTCTCTCACAAGAACATAATAAAATTGAATGCCTCTTCTAAGTTTAGTTACTCAAGACATTGCGCCCAAAACTTGTAGAGTAGATTCCATAACAAAAGTTAACTAATTGAATGAAACCCATTTCAATTAACATCAATACCCAATGTCACAAAATCATTAATAACGCTAAATTAGCCACAAATCATCAAAATAAGTTAAATTCTCTACACTAAACCAAACACACAAATCATTAGAACTGTACCTGGTGAAAGCCGATTTCTTTAGTGAGTGGAACACCGAGTTCAGCCATACAAGCTTGCATGCGATCGTCAGAACCATACAACGCTGGATACCTCTGTATACACCGATCCTGCATCTTACTCAATGCCTTAGCCAACGGGTAGCTAATCGCAAACCCTCCTCCACCGTAAGCCATACTGTACGAGAAAAATATGTTCTGTAGATGAGACTCCGACAAGCTCCCGATGTAATACATCTGCTCGTGGTCGTACTTCCTCAACACCCTTATGAGATTATCCGTTACGAACACCGTGTCGTCATCGCCCATCACGAACCACCTCACGTTCTTCAGACCCAAACGCAGCATCTCCGACACGATCCTCGAGATCCGCAGCGCCGAGCGTTGCCCTTGTTTGTTCGTGTAAGGGAAATACGCTGTCCCGGCGGAGATTTTTATCGGTGGAAGTAGATCGTCGTCGTCTTCTTCGTTGCTTCTACTAATGTTCTTCTTCACCTCTTTGTCTAACCAAACGTAACCGCGCATGTGTTTCGGTTTGTACCAGATCTTGATATACTCTTTCCTCTGTTTCCACAGCTTCGCCGACGCGGCGATCCCGAACACCACGTGGTTGAGATCGGTCGGCTCGTCTGCCGCGTCTACCTTAACCTCCTCCTCCTCGCGGCGGCGCCGTGAAGCTACCTTTATGAGAGAGGAAGAGACGTTGGAGACGTTGGTGGAGAGGGCGGAGACGGTGGTGAAGGTAACGGAATCGTCGCAGGTGCGTGAGGTGGAGACGAGCTTAAGCATGTAGATAATGTAAGTGAAGACAATGAAGCAGATGAGACAGACCATTAGTTTTGGACCGGGTCGGGTTACCGACAGCATTCCGGGTATGGAAGTAGTACTCGACGAGGTTCGATCCCATGTCGGTTTCTCCGACGAGTCTTTCTGGTTACCTTTCATCCACACAGATTGAAGAAACAACAACTTTTGTAATGGAAAAAACAAACCCTCTATCAAGTATTAATTTGGGTCTGTTTTTGAAATTGGTGAAGACAGGAAGCAAAGTGTCTCTCTAGCTTCTTGATTCGTAACCCAGAGGGAGAGAACGAACCGAAAAAAATGGATCTTTCTTTCCTAAATAAGAAAGATTAATGTGAATGAGCTTGGTGATTTCCTGAGAAATCGAGGGGAATTAAGAGAAATACAACGTGAAACTCTTTTTATTTTTTTGCTTCTGTGTGGAGAGAGATAAAGGTGAGAGCGAACAGAAAAATAAAAATTAAAATTAAAAAGAACAGAAAATGAGAAAATATTATTTAAATAAATAAAATGGGGTTGTTGTCATTATTTTGGTTGTTTCCTAATTTGTTTGACAATTTATCATGCTAAATAAATATTTTAATTTTAATATTTTCGAGTTGTTTTGGTGCTAACCTAAAACCAAAAAGGTTTGTGTGTGAGATTAGTGTGGTGCAGATGTAAGGGAAAGCATTCGTAAGAAAAAGACGAGCGGTCGGATCAATGAATATGTGTGGGTCCTACTCTGACTCGTTTCCCCACGTGGGTCATTCGGAACTTTCTACGTGTCACTTTCATTGCTCCTATAATTTAAAGCGAAAGCTACGTCGTTTCGTTAGCAAAGAAAGGCTGTGGCTTTTTGCATTGGCTGGCTTCACCATTGTTTCAGTGGAGGTGGCTAACTGGTGTACACCGTTTGATGTTCATTATATTTTGGCGTTGCTCGACAATTTTAAAACAGGAGAAATGGGTTTGGGTAACACAAAACAATTAAAAAGGTTGTATGGAAAGAAATGACAAAGAAAAAGTAGTCTAAATTTATGAAAATAGACAAGTAAAAATGGACATTGTTTTCATAACAGTTAATTCTACGTGTTTTTATAATCGCTAATCACTAAAACGGTCTTTCAGGCTGCAATAAATTAAATGATTATCAATTCATAATCATTTATAGAGTTTAATGGGCTTCAGATTTAGTTATTAAAAATTTGGATATCTAGAGTAAGAGATCATGTCAATAGTAGTAGAAATTTAACGTTATCACGCATTAATGATAAAGAAAATCTCACTATGCAGCGCGTTATCGTTTTTTATGTGAAAAATAGTTTCACAATTCAAAGATCCTCAACTACTTGCTTCTTCATTGTCAGGTTATATTATTAATTTTGAGTATTATGATTTATGAATCCAAGTTAGTTAATAGATTTAGGTTCTCTTATTCTATATTACAAAAAGGTTCTTTTATTTATTGTTGTCATCTTCTTTGGAAAAATCTCCAAAGAAACTTCTTAGATAAATCAAAATTTGGATTTGATAAGTACAAATGCCAACTTACATGCATATCGGTACATATATATATATATATATTATTTTTTTCCCATTATAGACGTATATGTATGTCTAAAAGCTAAAATGTCAAATTTTGGATAAATCGAAAGTATATTGGATTTCTGATGTTGTGAAACTATAGCGATGATTGTTTCCTGATGTTGTTAAAGAAGATGATAGATAATTGTAACTACTAATTCTTTTGGTGTTTGACATTTGTTAATCTATGATATAAAAGTATAGATGGATTTGGCAGATTTGTTTTTCTTTTGGTGACTTTCAGATGAATGTGATAGATACGAATACGTATCGAATTCAAAACGTCTTCTTTGAGAAAAGGAATTCAAACTATTTCCACAACTAACTAAACAAAAATTCGTAAGAAAACGATGGAGCTCTTTGTTTTTTTTGTTTAAATTCAATAATTAAGAACTAAGAAGATCAACGAGAGAGATTTGCCCCTATTTAATATTGTATTTACATTCTCCTTTGGATTCTTGATTCATACTTGCTTCTGTCGTCTTGTTAACAGGTTATTCTTAAAATAGAATTATAGTAATAGAATAACTAAAAGGTGTTTATTCACCTGCTCTATATTCTCTAATTATTATGATCTGGAGAGCTTTGGTCCCAGCATTAGGGCAACTGCACATGGATATCATATTTTATGACAACCTTACATTATTTGGTTTTTATAAAATTGTTCCCTACTAAATTATTTGCGTTGTTAGAAAACATTATTAAAACCTCTAAAAAGAAGAAGAACAAAACACTAGTATTTGATGCACCTGAACTGGCCAAGCCCATGAAACACCTTAAGCTCATTGATGTCTTCGCAAAAATTACTCAAGTTCGAAATTGGTATACTCATGATTCATTTATAATGTCTTTTATAAACAGTGAAAAGATTTTTTGGTCTTTGATCTGTAAATCATTCCAAAACTAAATATAGTCTTGATCTCTGAAGCCACAAGAATCACTAAACAAACATGTATCTATCTCGTTAAATTAGAAGTACTTAAAGCTTATATTTGACAAAATAGTAGTAGTTAAAAAAAATATAATGTTGTTTGAAAACATAGATAATAATATATTAAAAAAAAAGAAAGTAATGGACTTATGTTATAAAAAAAAAATTAAAAATTCATTATATTATGAAAATTATATATATGAGCCAGCTTTAAAATATACGAAAATGGATGGTCCAATCTAATTACCTAAAAACATCTTTGTCTAAAATAATCATAAAACAAAATTTAAATTTTATATACATATTTTAAATCAAAATATTAATTTAAAATTGATTTATATCAAAAATTGATTCAAAAATATACATATATTCAAAAATTGATTTTACTAATTTGTTTATAACTATTATAAAAATGTTTTAAATATATTTAAGAAAAATACAATACAAAAC
>NC_027748.1:10652689-10655628 GCF_000695525.1 Brassica oleracea var. oleracea
ATAAAATACTATTAATTATATGATTACATATATGATAGTAGGTAAAAAAACACGATTAATTATATGATGACACCTATATGATATTAGATAGTGACATGAAAAAATAAATAACAACATATTTTTGCAATATTATATCTTCTATCTATCTTATTAAAGTAAAAGTACTTTAAGCTTTTGTTTGGCAACATAGATAGTAGTTAAAACAAATATAGTGTTGTTTGGAAACATAGATAGCAATATATTAAAGAAAAAAAGTAATGGGTTTATGTTATCAAGAAAAATTGAAAATTCATTATATAATGAAAACTATATATATAGGCTAGCTTTAAAATATACGAAAATGGCTGGTCTAATCTAATTACCTACAAACATCTTTGTCTAAAATAATCATAAAACAAAATTTAAATTTTATATACACATTTCAAATCAAAATATTAATTTAAAATTGATTTATATCAAAAATTGATTCAAAAATATACATATATTCAAAAATTGATTTTACTAAAATGTTTTTTTATAACCATTATAAAAATATTTTAAATATATTTAAGAAAAATACAATACAACACAATTTCAAACACCAACGTAAATTATGATTTTTATATTTCATATTAAGTTTTAAAAATATAATATATATGATTATTTAGATGATGATATACATAAAATACTATTAATTATATGATTACATATATGATGGTAGGTAAAAAAACACGATTAATTATATGATGACACATATATGATATTTAATAGTGACTTGAAAAAATAAATAAGAACATATTTTTGCAATATTATATCTTCTATCTTATTAAAGTAGAAATACCTTTGGGAATGTTTGGAAACAAGAATAACATAATTAAAAAAGAAATATAATCTTGTTTGAAAATATGGATAACAATATATTAAAAAAAAATGGGCTTATGTTATTAAAAAATCAAAGTCCATTATATTTTTATAAATTATTTGTTTGGACCAGATTTAAAATATACGAAAATGACTCAGTCTAATTTTATTTTTTTTGCAACTGGTCCAATCTAGTTAACTAAGAACATATTTTGTCTAAATTAATCATTAAACAAAATTCAAAACAAAAAATGATTCAAATATATACATGTATTCAAAAATTGATTTTTTCTAATGTATTTTCCAATAACCATTATAAAATTATTTTCAATATATATAAAAAATACAATACGATGTCTCGGTGAGAAGGGACTCTCCCAGACACTACTTCCAATGCAAAAAAGCAACGTCTCCAACGTTTCAAATTAGTGACAACGACATCTCAGAGAAGTTCCGTTTTTGGCAAGTATCCTCCGGTCCTTCATCTGATCTCACTTGGAAACCCTATTTCTTTTCTGGAAGTAGCATCCTCCGGAGACTTCACCTTCTACAGATCTCAAGCCTTTCCATATTCATCGTCGAAATTATCTTCTTCTGCTCCATCCTGATACCCACGAGAGAGTTGAAGATACCACATCTCAAATCCTGTTACTCACCGAGCTGATCTGAGCAACAAACCTGCAAGGAAACATGGCAAGACGCTTGTCAAGAGAAGAAAAGGGGAAAGGACCGATGTCTGAAGATAAAGAAACTCACATAAAAAGAATCAAAGCCCCTAGTGTTGATAACTCTGCTCATATCAAAGAAAATGCGAAGACTCTCATTGGACGCGTCACCAACCCACAGGAACAAAGAATTTGGGCTCTCATTCCAGCCTTACCTCGCAAATAGCACCTACAGGGAAGAGCCACAGGATCAGATCTAGGTAATGGCTGCTTTCAGTTCAGATTTGAGAAAGAGGAGGAATTACAGAGAGTGTTGGATAACGGCCCCTACCACTTTGCTTACTGGATGGTCATCATTCAAAGGTGGGAACCAGTTATATCGACAACATTCCCTTCACAGATCTCTTTCTGGATCCGCATCAAAGGCCTGCCTCTTCATTTCTGGCTTGAAGACATGGTATGTAAAATAGGGAAGGATCTAGGAACGCTCCTAGACCATGAACTCACCAAGACGACAGCAAGAGTTAAAGTGCTAGTTGATGGACTAAAACCTCTGATAAAAGAAGCAATCATAGAATTTGACTCGGGGGAAGAGAGTCTTATCTACCTGGAATATGAAAAGCTAGAGAATCACTGCTCCTCTTGCTACTCCCTCTCACACTTGAAGAAAGATTGCCCTACAAACTCAAGGGAGACACCACAAGCAGAGCAGCTACAGGATAAGGAAACATCAAAACATAGAGAGGTTTCATACTCTGAGCTGGAGGAGGAACGTCACCGTGGTAGACAAGGAGCTCCTGAGCAGCGTAGTAGAAAAGTTACACCCTTACCACCAAGAGATGGCAGATCTATGCCTACTAAAGACCTGAAAGCTGCAGCTTTCCATGAAAGGATTGACCGCCACGGTAACAATTTTGGGGCTAGAGTGGAAACAAAACAGACTAGAGTTCCCCCTCCATCGAAAACTCTAGAAAGACCAAGGGAGGAACATCTCCCTTGGAGAGGAAAAATGCTGGAAAGTGTACCTGAACCTCACAGTTTGAGCTCCCCACCCTACACAAAGAAAAGAGACCTAGTGTCAGGAAAAGAGTTGCAGAGGAGACCCCCTTTTCCGCAGAGAGGCCTCAGTGAATGGAGATTAAAGCAAGCAACATTACCTCAACCGACAATAGAGACAACGGGCCCGTCCAGAGCAAAACCTCAAACCCCTGCAGCTACAAACATAACTTTTCAGACTTCACAAAGGGTCTTACAGGAGCGAACAGAAGAGCAAATTCTAAATGATCTAAACGAGGCAACCATGCTTTACCTGAACTGTCCAGAACCCACTGAAGCAGCAGCGAGGAGACAGAGGGTTCTGGCAGGGGATGCTCGAGGACAAACAGAAGAAGCGGTGGCTCGTCTCATGAAACAGCAGGGGCCCCCTGAAGCAGT
>NC_027748.1:10655888-10680007 GCF_000695525.1 Brassica oleracea var. oleracea
TTGAGAAGCCTCGAACCGTACCATCAAAACGCGGCACATCCTTTGTGCAACACAGAACCCCTGCTGGAGAATACCAACTCTCCACGTCTCAAGTCACTCATTATAAGTTCCTCAGAGGGTCCAGAGAAGGAACAAGAGACATCATCAAATGATCTTGAGGTGGCAGATGATGAGGAAACCCTACAGAATTTCAAAAACAAAGCCAAAAACAAAGTATCAAAGCAAGGCAAGAAATGCTCACAACGACTGTCTCCTAATATTCTCAGAGGAACAAGCATTATAAAAAGGAAACTGTCACAGATACAACACTCACCAGGAAATGGGAGAAAGCGGCTAACGGGTGAGTCTTCAAAAGCTCGTATGACATCAGGAGAAGCAAAAAAAGGGTCAGGAAGGGAAAATGAAGCCCCAACTCCTGCTTTGAACCCACCCATTCAGTTAATTCCAGCGATGACTAGGGGAAAACAAAGAAACCAAGGGGAAAAATCCAAAAAAACCTTGCCAACTCAAACAAAGAATGCAGCAAGATCTTCACATCAAGGATCAATGCCTCGTCTTCAAAAGCTCGTATGACATCAGGAGAAGCAAAAAAAGGGTCAGGAAGGGAAAATGAAGCCCCAACTCCTGCTTTGAACCCACCCATTCAGTTAATTCCAGCGATGACTAGGGGAAAACAAGGAAACCAAGGGGCAAAATCCAAAAAAACCTTGCCAGCTCAAACAAAGAATGCAGCAAGATCTTCACGTCAAGGAACAATGCCTCCGGCCGGTAATGATACACCTGATTCAAGCAAGAAACTGGATTTTCGGTCAAAGCTACACCAGGTTCCTTAGGAATCCTGAGCTGGAACTGTTGTGGATTGGGGAATCCCATTACAGTCCAGCGTTTAAAGGAGTTACAGAGGAGGAACTCACCAGATGTAACTTTCCTTATGGAAACAGAAAATCCTACAAAGATGGTGTTGAAAGAACTCCATTGATTTCAAAGCTACAACTACGCTGCTTGTCCCCCATAGCCCCGGAGGAGGAAGCCTCTTCCTTGCCTGGAAAAAAGACATCGATCTCACGGTTAAACATGCAACAAAGAATTACATTGATACAAGGATAATGTTTAAAGGCATCAGTTTCCATGCAACCTTTGTGTACGGGGAGCCAGAGGTTTCAAAAAGATTACAAGTTTGGAATGAGATATCTAATCTACACTCAAAAAATGGAGGACCATGGTTTCTTACTGGAGATTTCAATGAAATTATTGACAACAGTGAAAAGAGCGGAGGCCCAGATAGAGCAGAAGGAACCTTCGGAGCCTTTAGATCCTTTCTTTCTCAAAATGATCTTTTTGACCTCAAACACTCAGGCAGCTATCTATCTTGGAGGGGAAAGAGACATACGCACCTAGTCTTGTGCAGACTGGATAGAGCTCTAAGCAACAGTGATTGGGCTGATCTATTCCCAGCGTGTAGAAGTCAATACCTCAAGTACGAAGGGTCTGATCACAGGCCTCTCCTCTCGCTCCTGGATACATCAAAAAAGAAAAGTGTAAAGATCTTTAGATTCGACAGACGACTAAATGATAACATGGAAATAAAGAAACTGGTATCTTCAGTCTGGACGAGAAATGAAAACTTATCAGTTGAGGCTCGGCTCTCTTTATGTCGTCAGGCCATTTGCAAATGGTGCAGAGATTCTACGAGAACAGCCAGAAGGGCCAGGAGGACATACGTAACAGACTTGATGCTGCTTTGTCTGATCTACAACCAGATGAAACTTTGATTCAGAAGCTCAACTCAGACCTTCTCCAGCTCTACAAAGCAGAGGAATATTTCTGGAAACAAAGAAGCAGACAATTATGGTTAAGTCTGGGAGACTCAAACACGGGCTATTTCCATGCTATCTCAAAAGGTAGATCTACACAGAACAGACTCTCTGTCATTGAAGATAAGGATGGCTTACCACACTACGAAGAAGAACAAATAGCGAACATCATCTCCTCTTTCTACGCAGATCTGTTCAAATCATCAGAGTATCTCGGGAATCAGATAGTTCATGGGGCTAAACAACCTTGCATAACATCAGAGCAAAATGAGAAACTGATAGCTATTCCACAAGAGAGAGATCACCGAAGCCACATTCTCGATAATTGGAGAAAAGGCGCCAGGACCAGATGGCTTTTCAGCCAGTTTCTTTCCCGCCAACTGGGAAGTAGTTGGTCCAGCAGTGATCTCCGAGATACAAGCCTTCTTCTCAACAGGTTTCCTCGCACCATCAATAAACAAGACTCATGTCAGGCTCATTCCAAAGTTTCTGGGAGCTAAAACGGTGGAAGAGTACATGCCAATTGCCTTATGCAACATTTACTACAAGATCATCTCTAAACTAATCTCTATCAGATTAAAGAATGTTCTTGGAGTAATAGTATCGGAAAATCAATCAGCATTTGTTTCGGGAAGGGCAATTGCAGACAATGTACTTATTACGCATGAGGTACTACAGTTTCTAAAGACATCAAAAGCGGAAATAAGGTGTTCTATGGCAGTTAAAACAGATATGTCAAAAGCCTATGACAGGATCGAATGGCAGTTCATCTCAGATGTCCTATACCGGTTAGGTTTCCATGCAATTTGGATAAATTGGATCATGCAATGCATCACTACAGTCTCCTACTCCTATCTTATAAACGAGACAGTGTATGGAAATGTTTTACCTCTCCGAGGAATCAGGCAAGGCGACCCACTGTCTCCTTATGTGTTTATCCTCTGCGGTGAAGTTCTCTCAGGGCTGTGTAGAGAGGCTGGGAGGAAAGGCCTACTTCAGGGTATAAGAGTGGCACGAGGTTGTCCAAGAATAAATCATCTGCTCTTCGCAGATGATACTATGTTCTTCTGTCTTGCGTCTCAATCAAAGTGCGAAGCTCTCCAAGCAGTACTCACAGACTATGGAAAAAGCTCTGGACAGATGATCAATAAGAACAAGTCGTCTATCACCTTCTCAAGTAAAACTCCCCCTGCAATCAAAGAGAATGCCAAATCAGTATTGGGAATCACAAAGGAAGGGGGCTTAGGCAAGTACCTTGGCCTTCTAGAGCATTTTGGGAGAAGAAAAAGAGATTTGTTTACCTCTATCGTGGATAGAATCCGACAGAAAGCATTAAGCTGGTCTGCAAGGAGGTTATCCAAAGCCGGAAAGCTCACAATGCTTAAGGCCGTCCTCAGCGCAATACCTACATATTCCATGTCGTGTTTTCAGCTACCGGTGAGCCTCTGCAAAAGAATCCAGTCAGTATTGACCAGATTCTGGTGGGATGAGACTGAAGGAAAAAAGAAAATATGCTGGGTTGCTTGGGACCAACTAACGAAGCCTAAAGCTCTGGGGGGTTTGGGGCTCAGAGATATCCAACGTTTCAATCAAGCTCTATTAGCAAAGCTAGCCTGGCGTATTATTACAGCACCAGAGAGTCTCTTTTCACGTATTCTCATGGGAAAATATTGCCACAACAAGAGTTTCCTAGAGATAGCACCCTCGCAGAGCTGTTCCCATGGATGGAGGAGTATACTCCATGGGCGAGACCTTTTGAAAGAAAACCTAGGGAAATCTATAGGAAATGGACAAACGACCAAGATTTGGAAGGATTCTTGGATCTCATTGGATAAGGTCCTAAAACCTATGGGACCTATCAAGGTATCAGCCCTAGACCTAACGGTGGCAGATCTACTAACTTCCGAACTCAAATGGAACAAGCAGAGAATCGAGGAGCTCTTACCAGACCTCGCCGAGCAGATACAATGTTTAAAGCCAAGCTCAACGGGGGGCGGAAGACTCCTTTATTTGGCACCAGACAGCTTCGGGCATTTACTCCACCAAATCAGGTTACTTTGCTGCAACTTCTCACAATCATCATACACAGCTAACAAGAGCAGAAGGAGAATTTAGCTGGATCAGAGACATTTGGGCAGGCAAATTCTCACCTAAGATGAAAACGTTCCTCTGGTCCATCGTCCATAAAGCTATCTCTCTAAGCTCAAATCTGCAAAGAAGAGGTATGACATCAGCAACGCCTTGTGTTAGATGCCAAGATACAGAGAATGAGATGCATTGTTTCTTCAACTGCCAGTACGCGAAGAATGTTTGGGATCTTATGCCCCTTAGCAAAGCAGTTCACCTAGCTGCGGGGGTGACTTTCCCAGAGGTAGTAGTCAAATTTAGGAGAGTTATCTGTCTGCCTCCCTCAGGAATCTCTCTTAACATCCTCCGCTGGGTCTTATGGGCCATCTGGACGGCGAGAAACACCCTCATCTTCGAAGGACGATACCAATCTCCTGAGGAAACAACACTGAACGGGATTAAGTTAGCAAGAGAACGGACTAATTCGCAAAATCAATCCTCTGGAAAGAAGGACCTACCTCAGAGTCAGCAATTCCAATCGCGAGCACCACCACAGATTAATCTCGATAACGACCAGGTGACATGCAAGACAGACGCGGCGTGGCACAAGGAAAAGCTCGTAGCAGGACTAGGGTGGGTGTTCTCGGGTCCGAGACTCGAATCTCCCATCAAAGGATCGATGTGTGAAGCTTCGATAGGCTCCCCTCTAGTTGCAGAGGCTTCTGCAGTCAGATCAGCTATGTGTATGGCGATCAATTTGGAGTTCAGCTCTCTTGAGGTGCTCTCTGACAACTTAACGCTCATCCAAGCAATCTCCGGCATCACTCAGGCTAAGGAAATCATCGATATTGTGAAAGACATCTGATCGATATCTACTGAGTTTGCATCAATCTCTTTTGCGCATATCTCTCGTTCTCTGAATGTGGAAGCGGATAATCTCGCAAAAGAATCTCTGCGTTTTTCATATCTTCTGTATTGAACCCTTGGGCTTGGACCTTATTTGGTCCATTCTCTTACCTTTTATTATTAATGAAGTTTTCAGTGACAAAAAAAAAAAAAAATACAATACAAAGGAACTCATAGATTGAGTAAACCTTCTTTCTAATTTTTTTATGGATCACCGACATAGAATTAGATATGCAATACTAGAAATAGTTATAATATTTGAGTTACAATATCAAATAAACAATGAAACAAAAAAAATGAATGTATTAGTATTACTTTATTCGTATTACAAATACAATAATAGTCAAACAATAATATATAATGAGACCATAATTTTTAAAATCCAACAATTACCAATTAGTTCTGAATTTATAATGCTTTTACAAATTAAAGGAAACACCCGGACGGGTCAAGACGTAGTTAAATTTTAATTTGCTTGTCTACAAATGAAAGATGTTACATTTAATCACGATGATTGTGATCATCATCTAGGCCTAGACAAAACTCAAAAGTTGGAGAGCAAAGAAGCTGCAACAATGGTTATTTGATTTCTCCGCGAGCTATTCAAGGCAACATTTGAACCATGCACCATCGACTCTCCAGTTCACCATGTAGTATTTAGGTAACTCGGTTTCTTGACAAACACGTCATCTCTACCTACGTACCCAAATTTGCGTAAGAGAGTCAAGCGGCTAGCACAACCTAATTTTTGTTAACGAGTAGTGGTTTTGTTACTAACTTGCAAGTGTTAGCTACACCGGAAGACAAAAAAACAGAGTAATACACAAATGTTCTCGTTTAGAACTTTTTGCTTCCATAGGATTTGGACCGCTTCTACATTCAGTGTTTCCCAACAAGACTGATCACAACAAACAATGCGTAAACATGTAATTTATGTCACGTGTTCTTAAAATTGGTCCCAAAAAATTAGAAGCGAGTGGAACCAGATCATTTTTAGCTTTTACTAGATGCATATAACCACGTTGCTAAGAAACTCGTTTGATCACTATTAATTAGTACACATGAAGCTTACAAAAACAAAACAATTGATCGGTTTACTATAAACAACATCAGACCTTTTATTGTCTCAGAGGAAAATCAGAACATATATCACAAGATTATGCTAAAAGGCTCGGTTAATATCTAGATTTTAGAGATTCTGGTCAAGAAAACTTAGGCATACATCTCATATAGTTATATATATATATGCATTCCACGAAGAAACGAAGAAACTAGCCATCTTCATCGCGGCTAGACCATGCTTGAAGAAGAGAATACATGACTAATGGACCAATAAATGGTGCAAATGGTGGTGGCCTACTGAAGGCAACCAGTGGCTCTACCGATTCCTTAATCTTCTTCATTGTTTCTCTTGCACCATTGTTCTCGTTCCCCGGTTTCTTCGGTACTATGGTTCTCACAACTTTACCTGCTTAACATACAACACAATCACTTGTTTCATTTTCTTCTTCATTAAACTGACATCAGATGAAAATGTAGAGGATTAATACACGAGTTACCGTTTGATCCCGAAGCCGGGAAGATTGGTTTGAGATTGTTTATAAGAGCAGGAAAACGCCGCATGAGATTACGACCTACGTGATCTCTCTCTCTAGTTTGAGCTGTTTGAAAATGAATTTAGAAGATTACCTGGAACATCAAGAACATATAAAATAACAAATCAGCTCTCTGCAACATATGAGACACTCTAATATCTTAAAGAAAACCACCAACACAGATCAATATTTACACTTTGAAAACAACAAAAAGCGAAGGAAAGATTATATGTGTATATATATATATATATATATATATATATATATATATATATATTTCGAGGCTTAATTTAATTTGAAACTGTGATCAAGAAAATAACTTCAAGAATCGTTTGTTTAAGACTTAGCTAGGAATTTATCAAGCAAAAAAACAAACAGCACAAACCTTAATTGATTTAAAGAAGTTATACTGATTAACGAAGTTGACCTTCTTAAGAGAATCTAACAACAGAGGAACTCTAAAAACAATACCACTGATTAATTTCAGAAATATTTTGCATCAAACAAAAAATCAATTAAATTTAGAAACAAAGAAATTAACATTAATCTTGTATCTTAACATGAGGTGTTCTTCTTCCTTGGATATGTCTTGCATAATGTAACTAAAAGACAATATCAAATGAAAACAAAATCAGAAACCATCACAAAGATTAACGTACAAGATTAAGATGGTTTATTACAACAGCTGAGTAAAATGAAATGAGAGTCTCAATTACTCGTGTTGTTTTCTTCCAAGCTTTGTTTTCAATTGGAGAATTTTGTTTTGTTTTTAGTGGTAGAGGAAGGTTTGAGAAGTTGATCAAAAAGAAGAAAGCTGAAGGTTTGAGAAGGTCCGGGACTCACGGAAAATTACACAGTTTTATAAAAATAATACTCCCTCTAAAATATTCTAGGATTTTCACCCTTATTAAGAAACCATATTAAAACTTAGTTATTAATGCATAGTTTTTGTAACTTTATATTTCTTATATTTTTAAACCAATAGGATTAAAAGAAATGTAATTAATATTTTTGAAACACACAATTTTTCATTATTAGTTGACAAAATATGCTTTGAAAACATGAAAAATACATCTTTTGGAAACAAAATATTTCTTTAGAACTTCCATCTTTAAAAAGCAGAGGAGTAGCATATTTTGTATTTTTTTCCTATTTATACCCCAATTATATAAATATAAATATATCTTGTTCATTGACAAAAAAAAATATATATATATCTTTTTCAAACAGATCTAATTTTTTCCACGTGGCATTCATGCGGCGTACCACTGTCGTTGCCGGTCTGCTTCTTTGAAGACTTTACGAAGAATTTTTTGTTTGTGAACAAATGATTTATATTACTTTCATGAAAACTTTTCAAACGTTCTGGGACTTAGTTTCCTGACATTATTGTAAAATGATAAGAGAATCCGGCAAGAAAACATATATAGCATGTTATCTTCTAAGAATAAATTACAAAATTTATAAAACTGGAGTAAATTTATACAATTCTTGTGATCTAATAGTTGAAATTTTGTTTTGCTGGTCTGATAGTTTACTAACATTGTACATGACGATAAAATTCCGTTGTCTAACTCTAAATACTTTGAATTTAGTTTAGGCTTCATAATTACATTTTACAGGTATACAAACACACACAAATCTCGTACGACAAGTCTAGCTAGTTTGCATTGCCTTGTGCAAAAGGAGAAGGTTTACTTTCCCAATTACTAAAGAGGAAAGAACTTCATGTGATCAGAAATGTATGGCAATATGCAATCTATTTGTAAAAAAGAAACTGAAAATGCATACAAATAAAAATTCATGAATCATGAGTTCATGACTAGAAAATCAATTATTCCACATCTTGAAAAAAATAAACTGCAAACTCAAAACACACGTCCGTACGCACAAATAAATGAGAAATACGTAGAGATCTAGACAGGGATCACTACTACATATAAAATACACACAAGATCACAATACAAACCCTAGTTTTATAAATTCATTTGCACTCCCTTATTTATCTCCGAATAAGTATCCAAGCGATGAACCTCCACCAGGAACCGATTTAACCTTCGTCGTTGGACGAGCCTGAAATTTTTATTTATTTTTAAATGTTTAGAATTTGAATAATCGAATACTAAGAAGAAAAACAAAGACTTGCTGTGACGAAGTTGCCAGAGTTTTGGCCCTGAGCTCTGGGGTAGTTGTTGTTTTCAGACAACGTAGGCTTTTGGTCAGATTTGTTGTCACCGTCGGTGAAATCTACACCGTACGGTGGTGTAGGCTTTGGGGCAGCCGGTGGGACACTTTTTGGAGTCTCATTGTCTCCAGAGCTCCCACCTCGGCTCATTATTCGATTAAGTGGCTTGATTGATTTACCTAGCTGTTGATCAAACTCTAGTTTGGCTTGATCAGGAATGCTAAGTATGAAAATATAAATATCAGAGATCTAGAGAGAAGCTTAAATAGATGCAGCTGTGGAGAGTAATGTGTAAGATGTGATAAGAGGTATATTCTCATAAATAATCATTCCAACATTTAAAATGATTTTCATTAGTTTTCAATTATTTTAGTTTATTTTTAGAGTTAGTTTATAAACTTTGATATATATGATTATTATCTAGAAATATTATTTAAACCATGAAGTTTTTTATTATTATTTTAGACTGAATTTAAATATCCTTGTAAATGCAGGACCTAAAACCTTTTTGATAACATAATATTTGTAGTTTTTTTTTTTGAAAAATGGTTTGAAGAATCTTATTTATAAGATTTATTCATAAATATTATGGAAATTTCTCAAAAGTACCACATTAAAAAAAAAACATCACACATTTCATAAGCTTAGTAATTGTTACCCTAACTATACGTTATGAAGTCTTCCTAAATCTAAAATTTGTTGGAACGTTTTAAACTTTAAGATAGGTGGGTATGTTTTGTGACTAGAATTTCATTTTTTTTTTCTAAGATATTCCAGAGGTTTTTTAATTAACATTTGTTACAAAATCAAACTAACAAATTTGTATATGCAAAATAATATAAAGATAAATGCTAACTTATTAAATAATTTCGAAGAGAAATATTTTGAAGAAAGTACCACTTTTTTTTGGAACACGAAAAAATGTACCACCTTGAATTTGCTAAATCAATCACTACTTCTAGCCCAACCAATGTTCCAAAGCTGAGAGCAATATTCGAGTATAATGATGAAAGAGACGATATTATTGGATGACGAATTTATGGCAGTTGGGCAAGCGTCGATTCCATACGTGATAGGTAACATGTGTTTTACCTACATGGTTTTATTTTACTTTGCATTGCAACGGTCGAGTTTGAGTCTAGGTTTACAAAATCGATTTAGATCCACCGTTTGTCAAGTCTGACAGCTCGCATAGTATTTTTTGGACATCATGATGGTACATCCTCTAGGTTTACAAATTCCAAAATGATTTTATGATTTACTTCTATAGAGAAACTCAAAATCGATTTAGATTTCTAGACGTTAACTTGTATAATTTTTAGGCTATGAAATCTAAAGGTACACGCACACTCGGAAATTTCAATCGAAGGAACAAAAAGAGGAGTAGAGAAACACAAGGGATAACGAAAAAGAAATATGATCATAGTCTGATTTTATTGTAACAAAACAAAATATCTTAGATACTTTTATGGTCTTTTTATTTTTTTTAAATATAAAATTTTAATTGTAACTAATATTTTCACAAAAATATAAAAAGATAACAAACAAACATAAAATCTAAATATGATAAATAATTATTTATCAATTAGAAATGATTAAAATATTAAATCAAATAGTAAAATAATATATATTACTCAAAAATAATATATAGTATCTTACAACTCAAAATATGTATGTTTTGATGTTTTGCAACACTAATATGAAATTTGATGTTATGATTAAAAATAATAAAATATAACATCAAAACATTAAATTTAATATTATTTCGACAACCAATTTGATATCATAGTTAGAGTTGTCCATAGAATTTAAACAAACCTTTCCAAAATAAGTTGGAAATCAATCCTGTCAAAACTAAAGACAATATTATCCATGATAAATCGGCTTAATCGACAGGACCATGTGGGCTGGGTCGAATCTTTATTTAAAAATTTTACATCTCAACCTTTTATCATTTAGTGAAAGGATGGATAAGAAATATCGAGTATCTTAAAATAGAGGGGTTAAATCAAAGAGTGTGATTGCAACTTAGAAAATATTATATTACTTCTTTAAATGCGAAAATAATAACTAGAGAAAAATTACTAAATATATATTCCAGACCTAGGACCTTATTGTTTATTTTGATGATTGTGTTTGGGTTTGTTCTTAAAGTTATTATAATGTAAAGTTGTATAACCTTGATGGTTGTATATTTAAACCACATATGGTAAAAATATAGAATAAACATATGAAAAGAAAAGTAAAAACTAAAAGAATGATTAAAAACTAAATAAATAAATATATACTATGTGATTTTTCCGTGCTCATGCACGGATATAAATATTTCTAAAATAAATATACTATAATAATTGATTGTTATTTATTTTTAATTTTAAATTAACTTATACTTTGTATGTACAATTTATATTAATAGTATTATATTACTTTAATTAGACATATGATTTTAGATATGTTATATCTAGTCGGTTTTATTTTTTTTACAGTCAATTTAGTTATCATTTGAGTATATTAGATTGCATCTATTTCTCTAAATTCAACTACAATTTTTTTATTTTAAATTATTAAAATTATGATTAATTTTCTTATTTGCAATTATGTTGGTTGTTGTCTAATTAAATATAAAATAAACTAAAGTGTGTGATTCCAAATTATATAAATTAATATAATGATAATACTCTATAGTCTCATGCATATATATAAATTTTACAAAAGAAATAAATTATAAAAGTTGGTTAATATTTTATTTTCATTTATTAATATTTTTGAGTCATCCTAGAATTTACATTTATAAAATAAATTATTATTATAAAATTATTTATTCTTATTGTAGTTAAATCTATGATTTTAGATATAAGTTGGATTAGTCGAATCACTCATGTTGTGACTATATTGAGTTACATATAGTTTCTCAAATTCAAACTGAGGTACAATTATTTTTTATTATCATTAAGTAAAATCAAATTAATTTTATTTATCGTTTAAATGTGCATGTAGTTTCATAATATTTATTAAATTATATGTTGATGTTTTTTCGAAAAACAAATATCAGAAAATAAAACAATGATCAATATGAAGTTACATACATAAATAACTAACACATTTTTGATAGCTCATGAACACATATCAATATTTACAATAATTAAAATATTTTATAAAGTCTAAATAACGTTATGCCTTAGATGTATTAAATAGTAAACTGAAATTTATTTTAAGTAATTTTTAAATGGGAATTCAGATTTGCTTTGATATTTTAATTATAGTCATATTAAGTTCCACAAACATAAAAAAAAAATAAAAGCAAATTTAGTATTATGATAAAATATATTTTAATAGTGATAAAATATAATATATCTACCTCGTTAAAGTATATAGTGTTATGTTATTTTAAAATATTTTGTAATTATTTTATCAAAAGATATTTATTGTTAATTGTTTTTCTTTTTTTTTAGTATCTCATAAAAATAAATAGTTTAAAAAATTGTGTGATTGTATTTTAAAAATCATATTATATAAGTAAAATTTAATTTATAGAGTTTTTTTTTGCTGTAAATGAAAGATATTATAGTCAACTAAATATATGAAAAATAAATAAAACATTTCAATAATACTAATTATAAACTATTTTAGTCAATTAAACATATATCAGTTTATGTTACTTAATTGTTTTATGTAATCATGTAAGAAAATAGATAGATATATAAAAACATTATTTCTATTACTTTGAAAATAAATATTTTTGTATTGTTTAAAATTATGTTTTAAAAGAAATAATATTTCTTTTTCTAATATCAAGATTATGTGTGTGAATGTTGTTTTATGAAATCACATTATATGCAAATATATATTTTCATCTAAGAAAATATTGATATAAAGAAATATTTTATTATTTCAAAAGTATATTTTATGTTATTTAAAAATATTATTTAAATAGAATATTTCTATTTTGTGAACTTTCCTTTTTTAATAAAATCATATTATATATACATTTATTTTCGTTTTTAAACTTTATAAATGTTTCATTTTTATTATATATGTTATTTGGAAAATTTTAAAAAGGAAACTAAATTTTCAATAATAGTATTTAAATGTAATATTTTTTAATTTATTAAGGGTATCAGTGTAATCAACCATCATGAGAGTTAATGTGAACGCGATACATAATAAACTGAATTCTCAAATAATATTATAAAGATTTTGGTAAACTTGCGGTTATAAAACATACAAACATGTGTTTCATCGGGATATTCGTTTGTTTGATAATTGAAAGCGTTTCCCCCATCTTTCAGTCATAATCATATACTAAACCAAATAAATATCAAAATATTTTTAACATATATATTAAAATATCCCCAACTCTAGACGGCTACAGATTAATCTACAAAAGCAAATAAAAACCGTCCGCACATATCGTCAAATAAAATTTAACAAATACTAAAAAATGTTGGAGCCGTACAAAGGAGTATAAGCTTCGCCCACTACGATAAGTTGGGTTGGAAGGGAACTGGTAGGACATCTATAGGAGTGAGCCATTGGTGCACAAAAAAAATAAAATGAGACATTTCATTAACAATATTATTAAAGATAGATTTGATCTTAAATTCTTAATAGCTAACATCTTGTAGGTAGGTATGTCCTTAATTACACTTAATTAGTCTTTTTTAAAGCCACTTTAACCAACTAATTACTTGATATTTCGGATCAAGGGTCAAACCATGTATCATGTCATATTTAGACTCTTGAATGCAAATACGATGTTGCTATTCAAAAAATCGTTACCTGATTTATTAATAAGGGATGTAAAAGAACTAAAAAGAATGAAAATGATAAGTTTCAAAACAAGAATGAAAATGATATCATTTAAAATGGATAATTTGGTAAAATTTAATTGAAAACCGAACATTTGATATCTTAAAAATACAAAAAGAAAACCAGGGGATAATACTCATTCGTAAAATCTTTATCAATGACAATATAATATATATATATATATATATTCCCATAATATATTTTGGGGTGTCAGTGAGAAGTTAGATTTATGATGATTAGAATTTCTAAAATCTAATGTTGATTTCATGATTTAGTAATTCTATATACAATTTTTTGTTATTCAAAAAATCTAGATTTTAATGATTCTTTAAATCTATTAAAGTTTGTGTTATTGAGAGTTATATTCTTCACCATTTAACTCATAACACAAGATTTTGAGAATATACTTATATACTTTAGATTCTTGAAATCATTGTATCAATGTATTTTCATAGAATTTCACAATATACAGAACATTTTACAATTCTTTCCAAATTTAACAAATCTCCTAACTTTTAAAATCAACAAACTCTATATAAATTATACTCCCACTAACACCCCTTAAAATTTAAATATATCAAATATTCCATTTGATCAAAAAAATATATCAAATATTACCTAGTTTCATAAGATCTTTTTGCCAAAGGTTTCATTAGCAAATCTGAGTTATAAAGATAAATTAAGAAAAGTGAATTACAAATAACAACTCGGATTTGAAGACACTCTTCACTTTGTGGCCACGTAAATATGAAATCATGCATTGAGGCTTATTTGAATACTTAGAGAAAATGGCTATTTGTAGGTTACATCTCTCGTTAAAGATTAGTCCGGATTTTTACTTAAGTCTAAGATATCTTCAGACTAATCAGAAATATGCAAAGTGATCGAACTTTTGATCAATTAACCTCAACAAATCTTTTTTTTTTTTTTTTGATAATCCAGGGTTCTTCACTTACGTGGGTCCTCAACAAATCTTTGTCAGATCATTTTCCAATATATAGAAGATAATTAGGGTACTAGTATCTTCAGGATGAAAAACTCTTTCCCTTCAGACATCAAATCCCTCATCCCTTATAGACTCCAAGGACGAGCCTAATGAGTTTGAAGGAGGGATCTATGACATTTTTATGTTATGTAACGACATGATTAACTCCGGTCTCTTAGACGGGGTTTTTAACTTATGATTTGATACTTTTTTAACACTTTTTTGCTAAAAAATGACTTTTATATCTCTTATTCAAAAGACAGTTCTTAATTTTTTTTTAGTTAAAATCTAAAAAAAGTTAAAAACCGTCTTTTAGCCGAAGTTAAGAATTTCAGTTAAGAGACTAAGGTTAATCATGATCTAATTCATTTGATTATATGTATCTAGACTAGGGAACGCTAGGCAGTTTTTTGTACTCTCAAACTCGCCATTGCAGACTGAATAACTACTTTGTGTTATGAAATAACTTATAATTTATAGTATCGAGAAATTTAAATAAGAGTAGAATTTAATACCCGTAGGAAGCAAATAACACTAGTATGAGGGAGAGAGTTTATTATAAGGAAGAAGAAGAAGATGTAATGGTTCTTTGATTATAAACTCTTGTTCTTGTTTTTGGTGTACAAAAGAGTGAGATGAGTGATGGTATTTATAGTGAACAACAATACATAAAATAACAAAGATGGTGCTTAATTTGGTAAATGAGTGGGTGATCATAATGCTTGATGAGTAGATGATCATAGTGCTTGAGTTGGTAAAGAAGTGGATGATCATTTCAATGCTTAATTTATAACACTCCCCCTTGATCATCCATCTTGTATTACGTGGTGCCTCGTTAAAAACCTAGTCATGGAAAACCCAATACGAAAAACCGTAGTAAAAGTAAAAAGAGTACAACTACGTAAGCTCCCCCTCGAATGAGTAGTCATAGAACCTTTAGAACAATGATAGATTTCCATCTCTCGAATTGTAACATTCTCTTTGGTTGTCTATCTTTTGTATGTTCTTTGTTGCCTCGTTAAAACCTTGTCATGGAAAAACCCAATGGGATTAAAAAAAAACCATGATAAGGAAAAAGAGTATAACCACACTTACTATCATATTTCTTTCCCTGGAAACAATATCTTCAGGATATGCATTCCAATCAACTCTCTTCAGAGAATTAAGCTTAAGAGAATAAACTCTATTCATTTCTATTATGATATCTAGGGCCTTTAGACTTCTTGTCCATAATTCTCTTTTGACTTAGACAATAGTTTATTGGTCTATTTGGATTTCAAACCAAATTTCTTACATATAATCGTATAGAAATTCGTCTCGTACATACGAATTATTCATTTGTAACTATAGAAGTTACTATTATGATTTTCTTTCTTTTCATATGAAATTACATCTTTCAGTAATGAAAAAGATTAATAATTTTCTTAAATAACACTCTTACGTATGGTATTTCAGGACCAAACATATACGAGCGTCTTAAATAAAATACTTTAAGGATCTTTATTATAACATCTCAGTTTTAGATCTCCAGTTTATAATACATAAAAACAATATAGTATTGTCAAGAGTTTTCTTCCAAAATATAATTTTTCTATAACTCTTTAGGAGTTTTGATTATATTCAAATCATGATTCTATTGATTTATAATCTCTTGATAAATACAAATGGATACATTTGTTAATATTTCATATATCCCATAAAATAGTTTGTTTCAATTCGATCGAATATGCAGAGTTCCCGGGAACATGATTTTGATATCATCAATCCTTTATGGATTATACTTTCAGGGATTAACATTTTTCAAGTGGATTGTTTTATTCAAGTTCTTCCTTTATTACCAGACTATAAGGAATTTAAAACTAGTTGCATCTACCACATGAAATTATGTCTCTTCACAATTAATTTCATATTGATCCTTCTTTGTGTGCAACGGTTTATTTACATCTCACTTGTTTTACACCTTTTAGTGTATGGACTACTGGTCCAAATACTTCTCTATTTCACAAGAAGTTTATATCTTTGTCTATTGCATCTTTCTGATTTGGCCAATCATTTCTTTGTGTACACTTTTCAATAGACTTTCTTTCATGATCCTCTTTCTCATTTATTATATCAACTGCTACTTTGCATGTATAATATCATCGACGTCAATTTTCTTATCGGTTCCATTTTGTTTCATACATGACATAACTTATTGAGATCTCTTCATTTGTCTCAGGTACCTGAATTTTCGTTAGTCATGTTTAATTTCTCTTCTGGAGATCATACAAAACTATATTGCCTCGTTTTGACCATTATCAATATATGCTCCTTTTCATTTACGAGGATTTATCTTGGGAACCAATCTGTTTACCACGCTGCAGGCGTGACTAGCAGTTTGATATTGTTCTTGTAGAACATTTATTCTTATTGGAGCATTTACAGCTGGTATATGTGACTTGATCACTATATTTATATGGGTTGTGTCTGGCAACTGCTTTAGTAAGTTTTGAAATGAATTATCTTTTGGACTTGTATTTCACATTGTGTTTAGCCCGAGGATCAATGATAATTCATTTCAACTTATTTTCTTTTCCAGCTGTTTATTTTCTCCCCCTTATGTTGGAAGTACTAACTCACTTTTAGAATTCATGTATAGCCTTACTTATATTTTTCGGGGATGGCTCTGGATTCTTAAGTGTCAATAGAGATTTATATCCAACATATATTTCCAACCTCATTTGAAAACACATCTTCATTTGAAGCTCTGTGGCGGAGCAACATCCAACATTCTTAGATGAAAATGATTGGTTTCTGATTCTATACCAATGATGGGGAGAACTAGTGAATATTTATTGGCTTGATGCGAACCATTGTTGCTCAAAATGTTTAGCACTTATCTCAGTGAATGTGCTATAGTCGTTAAAGACTTTAAGAAGTGAATTCACCAATATTATAAAAATGCATAGTGGGTGATCAGTCCACTAACATCTTCGTTATTTATGCCAATATCTTATTTTGGCTGGTGAAAACCATATTACCCTTTTATCTTATGGGTAAGCAACATATGTCAAATCATTCGGAAGAATCTTCTGGTTCCTATGCATATGACCTTTAAGTATATATTCGCATTATTAATGAACCAAAATGGTCTAACTGATTCATGCCAAATGTAAACTTCTAGTTTACTATACATTTATCTTCATTATACTAATCTTTGTGTAGTACAATATATAAGAGGCTGTAGATATTTTCTCTAAAATACTTATACTGCTTTGAGAATTATTTTTGATTGAAATGTATATATCATTTCGTTTGCTTATTGTCTCAACATAAGTGTCTCAAAATCTTACGGATTTACTTTGAGAAAAATTCATTAATCTTAGTTTTAGTGTAAACATAATCTTCTGGATGTTTGACTTATCATAAAAAGTGAGATTCTTTAACTCTTCCCCTCGAGAGTATAATACTACAGGTTTATCAATCTCGAATGTATCTCATTTTCTTAATCAACACTATATCCTACATGGGTTATGTATTTAGATCCTTTTAACTTTTGATACTTATAAAAATACAATACCTTAAGAACTTTAAATTGCATTCTTAAGAACTTTAAATTGAATTTTTATGTGCAGTAATACTATGTACACTTCTGGAGCATCATATAGATCCTCTTTTTAAGCATTCTATAAGTTTTTACTACTTTGTATTGTACACACAATAAATTTTCTTTTATCTTCAGATGAATTCATAATTTCTTTTCTTTATTACCATGTTTATTTTCTCAACTTTAAGTGAGAGTATGAGTTCTATAAAGAAACTCTTTGGACCTTGACCTCATTTATGCTCACGTTTAAAACCACAATTTATGAGTTTTTAAATGTCATATTCTCTTCAGGAGAATGAATCATAATCAACTAGACGTGATTTATCAATAGATATTTTTTCAATATATATGCATCATAAAACAATTTTTTGAAGAAATTTTACTTTTAAACTTAACATCCAACATAGTTGGCTTTATTTACCGACTTCAGGTCTTGTAATCTTTAAATGCAAAATACAAAATGAGCTTTAGGTAATCACTTCAGGTGATAATACCTTTTTTATATATATTATCTTCCAAAACTTATGGATCTTTTAGAGTCAAGCTTTAAACTTAAAATCCTCAATATAAATGGTAATAAAATCAAAATATTTCAAATATATATAAATATGTATTAACAAAGGTGTCTTATTATATCAGAAAATAAATAAAACTTTCATAGTAATTATTATATAGACTATATTATTACTCTCATGCTTTTTAACAAAGTTTAACCTATCAATCAATTTAATGAACAAATTTATATCACTGCCAACTTCATGTGCATTGATTTATCTAATCAAGTTTGTTAAACTTGTATATAAAGCATAAAAATACTTATCTTATAAACAGAAGTATATCGGCGATGAAAGTTTCAGCTGTTCACGTTTCTGAATTGGCTGATAACTTGTACATATCTTTCCGAGAGAATACACAATCCTGAAAACTTTAAATTTTGCTCATATAAATATGGCCATTACATTAGTAAATATCAACATATAATCCAAATTCTTTTATGATATTAGACCAAAGACTAATCGACAACAAAACTAACCGATTACAAGTAATTTCTTTTATGATGTTAGACCATGAATCATAAAGTATGTTTCCTTAATACCAGTAAACCATGAAGCATATTAAAGTATAATAAGCAAAATTTAATTCATCAAATAACTATTATTCTTACATATAGACAAGCGTTGATATATATATATATCATCGTCTAAAATGACTATATATATATATATATATTTATTTTATTTTATTTTTTTAGAATTTCGCAATTTTAAAATGAACCATTTATTATGAACTTCATAATTTATAAACCGTTTACATTAATCATACAAGCAATTACAAGGAGAAGCGATGTAAATAAAATTAAACCGATATTCATCTTAAATTCACTCGGAGTAAATTCTCCATCGAATAAACCATAAATAGAAACACAAATAAAAATGGCACATAAAAACAAAAGTGCGCGAATCATCTTTCTTGAAAAATCGGAGGAGAGCGATTTTGAAATTTTTGAGAGAAGATGAAATGTTTTGGATGATGAAATGGAGTGAAAATGAGTTGTATTTATAGATGAAAATTACTGTTCATGACCGTTGGAGAAAGGGGAAATTTTTGAAAAATTTTCTTTGTGACCGTTGGGGTTAAATCGAGTGCACCAAAAATTAGTCTGAAAATATCGTATTAAACGGTCAATCAAATCTATAAAATTTCATAAAAGTGAAAAATTATGACAATGAAATATTTATGTTATATGACAATAAATCATGCGACGGCTCAGCCGATCAATGCAGAGTAATAAATAAATTATACGGCGGCTCGGCCGACCAATTAATAATAAACAGAATATAAGGCGGCTCAGCCGACCAATAAATAATAAACAGGATATAAGGCGGCTCGGCCGACCAATAAATAATTAACAGGATATAAGGCGGCTCGGCCGACCAATAAATAATTAACAGGATATAAGGCGGCTCGGCCGACCAATAAATAATTAACAGGATATAAGGCGGCTCGGCCGACCAATAAATAATTAACAGGATATAAGGCGGCTCGGCCGACCAATAAATAATTAACAGGATATAAGGCGGCTCGGCCGACCAATAAATAATTAACAGGATATAAGGCGGCTCGGCCGACCAATAAATAATTAACAGGATATAAGGCGGCTCGGCCGACCAATAAATAAATTAAATTACTAGTAAATAATATAGGCGGTATTCCGGCCATTATAACATGATATAAATAATAGTAGAGGCGGTATACCGACCATTATAACAGGGTATAAATGATACAAATAAATTTTACCGAATCGCAGAGTGATCGTGCTGATAACGTGTTATGAAATAACTTATAATTTATAGTATCGAGAAATTTAAATAAGAGTAGAATTTAATACCCGTAGGAAGCAAATAACACTAATATAAGGGAGAGAGTTTATTATAAGGAAGAAGAAGAAGATGTAATGGTTCTTTGATTATAAACTCTTGTTCTTGTTTTTGGTGTACAAAAGAGTGAGATGAGTGATGGTATTTATAGTGAACAACAATACATAAAATAACAAAGATGGTGCTTAATTTGGTAAATGAGTGGGTGATCATAATGCTTGATGAGTAGATGATCATAGTGCTTGAGTTTGGTAAAGAAGTGGATGATCATTTCAATGCTTAATTTATAACACTTTGGTCATTAATTTCGAATTAAAAAAACTAGGGTACTAGTTACAAATATACGCTAAGCGATCTGAAAACTAGCGAGTATTCGTATGTGTAGGACTAGGAGTAGTGGGTTAGACACGAAGAATTGCCTCAGATATTTCCTTACAACATTTGATAAATAGCATAATTGACTATGATTTACAACTAGGCGGACTAACTATACTGATGCGCATCGACCGGATATGGCTTATAAATGGGCCGAATTTTTAATCAATGTGGTCTGACATTATAATTGTTGGATCGGACAAGTCTTTAAACTAAGGGTCCGACTGGTGACCATCCGGGAAACAAGAGGAACAGATAAAAAATGAATGTACGGGAATAAAATACCAGGAATGAAAAGGAATGATTATTCCTTATCAAATTTGACAAGGAATAATTTTGTTCTTTAATTCTCTACAAAAAAAGGAATGAAAGGGAATGAGAGGAAATTATTATTCCTTGTGAATGATAATTTTTTTTAGGAACGTTAGAGAATGCATTATTCCTCGTCGTTCCCTGGTCACCATTCATACCCTAAATAAATTGGTTATCGTAATCCCAATCAAATTTTGGTAATAATATTTTCTTATTACAAGGGTTATGTTTTTTAACAAATCGACATCTTTTCTTTTTCTTTTTAGATTAGGAAAACGTTTACAGTAAACTCCATTTTTTACCTGCCAATGCAAAGTGTCGAGCTAAATTCGTTCGATTTAAGGATGTATAGAAAACGATAATTTATTTTTCTTAATTATAAATTCATTATTAGAATAAATTATCTCTCTATATCTCTCGTGTACTCCAACCACTATCGATATTCGATGCGTAGTCGGTTGCTTCAAAATCTCCCGTGACTTGTGTATTTCCTTTTTTCAGGGTTTCGCAATTTTTATTATTATACCTATCCCACTTCGTTATACAAATAATACTTTTCACAAAGGAATAAAGATTCTTCATCTGTAAAAGGCTCTGTTACATTATTCCATTATATTGGTATAACAAATCTCCATCCATATGTACTTTATAATTTTATTTGCAAATATAGCTCATCTAAGAAGGAAAAAAATAATCAAAATTACAAAATAAAGCGTAAATTATCTTTGAAATGTTCAAAATTGCATAAGCGTGAAGTATATATCGTACATGACCTCCATCCATATGTATTTTATAATATGTTTGTATGTACTTTACAGCATCACATGGGAACCCGGGACCGGCTTAGCTGATGGGAACCCATGGAGTAATGAGGAATGGAAAAGGTGAGTGGTGTGGTGGCTTTGCGTTAACCATAGGAAGATGTACAGTATCTTTGACGAGCTCTGGGGTGTGTATTATGATCTAGTGATTGTTTGGGAGAAAAAAATTAGATGATTGGAGATAGAGGTCGATTCTATGATGGTGATAGAGTTTCTCACGACATAGATTGGAGATTCTCATCCGCTGTCTTTCCTGGTATGCTTGTGCCATGGCTTTTTGACAAGGGATTGGTTGGTCCGAATTGTTCATGTGTCTAGGAAAGCAAACCGTTTAGCTGATGATTTGGCTAACCTTGCATTTTCTCTTCCTTTTGGTTTTACTAGTTTTGATGTTGCACCGAATGAGGTTGCTGATTTATTGCATGGGGATGTTGCTGGACCTCCATGGCCACGACAAACTCGTTTTGTAAACTGAAGTTGTTAAATAAAGTTTGAGAGTTAATCTCCCATATTCTTACCAAAAAAAAAAAACATGTTTGTATGGAAAACAAACAAATAAATAATCAAAAATACAAAAATAAAGCGTAAATTCTCTTCAAAATGTTCAAAATGTCAATCAACTTGCATAGCCGTGAATCTAATAATATAAAGGAGTGTTTGCCTCCTTCCTAGGCCCTCCACGTCAGATTCCAGCTAAGAAATTCGTGTAAGGAGACGGCGCCACGTGTCCGTTATTCAAAACGCAAAACGCGTCGTTTCATTTATAGAAAGTAATAAAAATTTGTGGGCTTTCTGTTTATGTTAAGAATTAAAGCCCAAAACAATAGACTCTTTAGTCTTCATCCCTTACCACGCCGTAACTAGGGTTCGTCTTCTTCTTCTTCTAACGCCTGGTATCTAAAATTTTTTTTCTCTGTTATCCGTCAGCATCAATGGCGTCTCGAGTAATTGGATTACTGAAATCGAGTTGCAGAATCTCTTTGTTTGTCTCCAATCGCGTCCTATAGCCTTCTCTTCTAATAATCCGAAACGTTCCGAGTTATTCATCGTATTTATCACCTTATTAACTCCATAGGCGACGTGAATTACGATCTGACTTTAATTGTGAGTTATACCTCTGAACTACACCTATAAAAAAGGTTAGCTTTCTTCACTTGAACATCATCTTCTCAATCTGTGAAAACACTAATCTATATATTACCTGTGAAATGGCTAACTCATCAATCTTCCTTTCTGATCTGAAGCCTGGCCGAGTCTCCTCCACCATCCAAGTGCCGTTGCTCAGATTCTGGAAAGCCAGAAATGTTCGAGTGGAGGGGAACTGATGTCTCTTGATATGCTCTTACTGGATTCAAAAGTAATTATGTTCTTAAACTCATGTTCAGAGTGCTTTATGTTCAAAGCTTTTTTAAACGATGTTAGAAATGTTCTTAGGCTTATGTTCATAGTCTTCTTATGTTATTAAACTCATGTTCATAGTGTTCTTATACTAAACATTATGAAACTGTTATATACGGATTTCAATTGACCTACTTCAGTGAGATTTATTTAGAAACTGGTTGTGATTTAACTCATATTTATAGTCATCTTAACGGCATGTTCATATTATCTTGAAATCATGTTCATAATGTTTTCCTGATCTTAAACTCATGTCCATGTTATTATCAAATTCAACCTGTTATATAAACATCTTCTGAATGATTATTTTTGAACCGTTTGAAAGGCGACCATTATGCAAGCATCCGTGAACGTGAGCCGACTAGCAACTTACGGGCCTTATCTCTGGGCTTGTTCAATGTATTCTTTCACCAGTTTTGATGTAACTCAATGTAATCAGAACTTCAGGCTCTCGCACTCCTCTCTGCTGATTCGATTCAGTGACGCTACCACTCTTGCTGAGTTAACTGAACCATCTTCTCCAATACCTAAAGAATGTTTCAGGTTCCGTAATCACAGCGAGATGCTTGGTCTACCCAACACCAATACCCAACTTCCAGGTATTCCTCCTATAATCTGTTCATCAATATAGCTGGATAAGGTATTGATATTAATCCTCACACAGATATTATTGGTGAGATAACTGCTGTTAAGAGAAAGTTCTATTTCGCTTGAATGGCTAACTCATCTATATTGCTCGCTGAAGGCTGGCCAGAGATGAGTTCTTCTTCTGTTTTGGACAGGAAAATCTGAGGATTCAGAGGTGCTCGAAACCAAAGGGTATCTCCTCATCATTCTCTTCCCGACTATATCACCTTTGCCGGAGATGGGTTCTTCTTCTGTTTTGGA
>NC_027748.1:10681760-10690598 GCF_000695525.1 Brassica oleracea var. oleracea
TCTCGCTGTGAATTTTTAATCTTTATCTATCTTAATCTTGCAAGTTGTTACTTTGTGACAGTTGCCTATGTTATTGAGTATATTGTTGTCATCTATTTACAAGATGTGTTCTGAGGAAACCATGCATTTTCAAGTAGTAGACCTCTCAAGAATTAACAGATCTATCATCTGGGATTAGTCCTTATGTATATTAGTCTTATGTATCCATGTTTAGTTCTTATGTATATTAGACCATAGAGATTCACTTGGTATGTGGTTGAGTCTAAACATGATCATGTTTGATGCAATATGATAATTTACTTGGCACAAGGTTGAACCTACTGTGAATGTGTTTGATTCAGTATGACGAGTGCATCAAGGACTGTGATAAGGCTGTTGAAAAGGATAGAAAGCTTAGGCCTGGAAAGGAACAACTCGAAAAAGTATCCACAGGTAGCCGCCAAGAACGGCTGGGTTTGTTGGCTCTGCTACTGCTCTGCACACCATCTCCTCTGATGCGCATGTGCTCTCCTCAGAGCTGCGACCAAAGCGTTGGCGAGCGAGGGTTGAGTCTGAAACTGACTGTTTGGATTGGTGGGAATCCTGTTGAAGGAAACGTTGAAACAGAGCTCGAGAGCTTGGAAATAGAGAGAAGGGTGTGCTATTTGGCGACCAAAGGAAGTGAGAGGATGAGATTTGAGACATGCCCTTCGAAAAAAAATTGATCTTCTGGAAGTTAAAATCGTCGAAGTGACGTGAAGAGGAGTGACCTGAGAATGGCCTCTCCTTTTTGCTGGTTGGATATTGCTTCTAAACTGAAGCAGCCTTGGTGTTAGCGTCTGGTGCACGGTATAAACCAATGTACGCATCACTTTAACCCGTTAAATCCCTTTCAAGTTTTATCTCTGTACCCACAAACAAAACAAGGTTGAGACGTTGAAGTTTCTTTAAGCTTAAAGGAAGAAATAGTGGTGGAGGAAGCAAACATAAGTTATGAAGATATGGTTTAGTATGAGGAAAGTATCGAATAGATGAGGGAGGGCAAGTTATGGCTTTATATTGTTTGTTTCATACTTTCGATGTTATTTTTTCTTTAAATTTCTTAGTAATTAAATATCATAAAGAGCTCAGATATTAGTGAATACTTTTGTAATACTAAACACTTGGCCAGTCGTTCAAATTGTTTTACTTGGAGGATGCATTAAAGAACTTCACTTGAAGCAGATATTAGTTCTTGTGAATTTCACTTGAAAATTTTATAAGAAAACCAATTACGAGAATACAATAACATTGTTGCCTTTTCACGTTTTATCAACTCAACCATGATTAAAGAAAAACTTAAACTTTTCCTATTCTAATAATTGAGTTTAAGTTAAGAAAAGCTAAGATACCGAGAAAAAGAAAAAAAAAACAATTTACACACTATCAAAACAAATGAAAAAATAAAATATACAACAGTAAACATAAAATGGAAAATAATTTCATGATATAAACAAGAGACTAAATTTATTGTATCTAAATAGATGTATTTAAAAAATTTCATGAAAAAATATCTTCCTAGCTAATCTCGAATGGCACATAGAAACAATTATGAATTCTTTCCCTGATAATATGAAATTATGTGTTTAATGTTAAGATCAAGCAAGAAATAGTCTAGAAATCCTTATATTTGTTCATAATAAACAATATAGCTTATTTTATCTGAACTAAGTATCACCTAACAATAAACTTTAAAAATAAAACCGATGAATATCAGGAACATGTCCTAACCCTTGAACACTATGTCCAATCCAATTGGATATCTAATGTTTTGATTGCCAGTTTTTCATCAAATGTGAGATTCTCTTTTTGGAAAATTATTCAAATGCCTTACAACTGGCGAAAATCTCAAAAAGAATCGTATACATTAGTTGTTAGATACAAATTATTCAACAATGACATAACAATATTGTCGTCGCAAAAAGTCAAAACAAAAATTACTTACAAACAAAAGATACATGAACCATTTTCTTGAGTTTTTTCTTCTTTTTTTGTGTCTTTCATTCACATCTCTTGCAAATATGAACCTAAAATACCAACCACAAAATTATATAAGAAAACAATAATCTAGATCACAAATAAATCATATCCCGCCCGTAGGACGGGCCGACTCTAGTTATACAATATAGAAAAGTAAAGATGAAGCATGTTGATTTTCCTTTAGATGTACTCTATCCAAAAATAAGTTATAGTAGTTCTGGCATCTCCAATTCTACTCTATTTTTTCCTCTAAAATAAAGTTTAGAGTAAAAATGTCCAATAGTTTTTTATTTTCTACTCTATAATAGTGTAAATCTATTTATTACTCTATATATAAAGTAATTTTTTTTATTTTTTGTTCATCATTTTATTTTTTACTCTACCATTGGAGTAATATCTAATTCTATTATAGAATTATTCTATTTTAAATGAAAAAATAGAGTAAACCATTAGAGATGGTTTTAGTTCATTTTTTGCTTAAAACTTCTTAAGGTCTTGCATGTGACGAAAGATAAATACCTAAAAAGATAGATAAGGAAAAAATATAAACTATAAGAAGTGGATAAGATAAAAATATACTTCATGGGTTCATGTTATTGCTGAGGCTATCTCACGGATAATGGGCAGAGTATTCGCCTGGCGTGCAAGCCGACATAGAAAGCTCACATCATTATTCACTAATCATTATCACTTACAGAGTCCCTTCCAAAATTTCTGTTTCTCATATCAGACTCATCTATCTCGCTGGTTATAGTTTTTTTGTTAAACACTAAACTAATTAATCACATTTTCAGTAGGTTAATTTTAGTCTATTAGGTTTAGTTTGGTGTTCTTTTTGACTTTTGAGTTTGACAGGGTTTTGGATAAAGGTAGACCGGAGCTTAGAGGCAGGCCCGGTCCATAGCATATGCAAAGTAAACATCCGCTTAGGATCCAAAATGTTTTGAAGTAGTTTAGCTTAAGAAAAAAGGTCAAAAATTTTTTTTAGATTTTTATCCTAAAAAAAAGGTCCAAAATTTTTAATCTAAATAGGGCCTTTAGTAATGATGGGCCGTCCCTGTTTGGAGATGTACGTACTGGTTAGTTAGAAAATTTAGTTATGAAAAGTCTCAACTACCAATAACATATCTATTCTATTAAAATATAACATATCTATTCTGTTAAAATAGAAGTAATGATTTCTTTCATTTGTGATTTTTTTAACATGATTTCTTTCATTTGGAGGTGTACGTACTTGCATAGCAAATACACACACACACACACATATATATATATATATATATATATATATATATATATTGAAAAAATTCAAACAAATCTGTTGATAAATATTTTAACAATATCTTAATTTCCAGAAAGTTTATATAAATATTTTCATTAATTTTGTAATTAGAAATGAACTATTAATATATAATTAGGTATCATTTATAAAATAAAATAAATTATATCTTATTTTTATCTATTTTATAATCATAATCAATCATGTTAATAAAATTATTATATTGAAATAAATAAGATTAAATTTATAAATTTAGTTTCATAAAAAAAATATTATGTTAAAATATAATATGATGACAGAACAGCTTAATTAGTAAAATATATAATTAATGTATAAAAATTAAGATACTTCTATATAAAATAATATATCATCTAAAATAAATAAGGGTAAAAAATATTGATAAAGAGAAATCTATTTTTAAAGGATGGGTCAAAATTTAGCATAAATTAAATACAAAATATTTTTTAATATGTTGTTTCATACATATATTAATTTGTTTAATAACTAAATCCAAATATAATAAGATAAATATATAATAAAAAGCAAAAATACATATGACAGTTTTAAGCAATTGATTAATTACAACATATAAAATATGAAATTATTAAATTATTTTATCTGGAATAGTTATATAATGAACGTTAAAAATGTCAAATAATGATCTAAAATAAATATTTATGTTTATAAAACTGAAAAAAAAACATCCGCGCAACCGCGGAAGATCTAGTCTCACTTAATATAGAAACTACACACAAATATTCACATAGATGTGCATCTACGTAATAGATCTTTTTGGGTAAAATACGTAATAAGATTTTTCTAACCGTTACAGAGTTTGGCAAACGATATTTGACATTTGGACGATTAGGTAAGTTGTCCAAAGCAATTTTATATAGGTTATTGACACTCATAGTAACACTAATGGACATCGTAGATCTCCAAATGAAATAAAATATACCATGGGCATGTAAGTGAACTAGGTACAAACCATTCATTTGGGTTAAATTTTCAGGGATCCAGTAATAGTTCTTTTAAGTATACAATCAACAGGTTGTGGATCGTACATATTTTGGATCTTGATCACAGCTTATGCATATCATTTAGCGTGGTATAAATATTCTTTGTTCCTTATTTAGTAGTATATCAATACACGATTGTTGTAATTTAACAAACAACGGTAGGTCGATTATTTTAGAAAAGTAAGGGGGTAGCCGGCCGGATGCAGCGTCGCATTAAAGTAAGGAAATAACCGAAGTGGCGTAGCGGGTAGCATAATTTATGTCTTTTGTTGCTAGTCCAATATACAGATACAGACATATTGGCACAGCCACACCCACATATATTCTTGAAAATAATATATTGTCAAATACATTACCATCATTATTTGATAATATGCACTTTTCTGGACTTTGAAAAGGGAATTTAGCAGCCCACTATCTCCTAAACTCAAGTCTTTTTACATTTTATAATCTATTAGTGCCAAACAGTGTAGTTTGTTTTGTTTATTTAGCCAATATGTTTTATCATCCACTTTCTATATTTATTACTTTTATTTTATATATTACCTTTTCTTGGTATACTTTTTTTTTGTCACACTTTTTCTTGGTATACTATCTTCTTTTTTTGTGCACCTTGGTATACGTTTTTTTTGTCACTAATAAACTTCATTAAAACTAAAAGTAGAGAATGAGCCCCGAGAGGCCCAGGCCCAATAGGTTTGTTACAACGGAAAGGAAGCTCGAAGAGTCTCTTTCGCTAAGGCATCAGCCTCAGCGTTCAGAGATCGAGAGAAATGCAAAAACGAAATTGATGCAAGCTCAGTAGATATCGAACGAATGTCTTTCACAATTCCGATGATTTCCTTAGCCTGAGTGATGCCGGAGATTGTTCATACGAGCGTTAGATTGTCGGAGAACACATCGAGAGCGGTGATCTCAAGAGTGATCGCCATGCAGAGGGCTGATCTCATTGCGGAGGCTTCTGCGATTAGGGGTGATCCAATCGAGTGTTCAATCACTGATCCTTTGATTGGGACCTCAAGCTTTTGGCCTGAGAAAATCCAAGCCAAACCCGCCCTCAGATTGTCTTTGTTCCAAGCCGCATCTGTCTTGCAGATTACTCGATTTTCATCTGTAACTCCTCGATACGAAGCTCGCGTTTGGCTACGGTTAGTCTGAGATAAATTGATTCCTTTTTCACCTATTGCTTGCAACGTTGTCCATTCTCTTGCTAACGTGATTCCCTTTAATGATGTTTCCTCCGGTGTTTGGCATCGACCCTCGAAGATCAAAGTGTTCCTGGACTTCTAGATAGACCACAGTATCCAAGGGAGTATGTTTTGAGTAATACCTGAGGGCGGGAGGCAAAGGACTTTCCTGAATTGGACCACCGCATCTGAGAAAGTTGTGATTGCAGCTAGGTGAACTGCTCTGTGGAGGGGAACGAGTTCCCATACCTTCTGCGCATACTGACAGGTAAAGAAACAATGTACATCCGTCTCTGTTTCTTGGCACCGTACACATCCCGTTGCTGACGTTACTCCTCTTCTTTGCAGATTTGATCCAAGAGATATAGCTTTCTGGAGGATCGACCATAAGAAAGTTTTCATCTTTGGTGAGAATTTTCCTGCCCAAACATCTCAAATCCAACTGAATTCACCTTCTGCTCTTGCTAAACATGTTTGATTTAGGGGCATACTTGCAGCAAAGTAGCCAGATTTTGTGGTGTACAGACCCGATGAAGTTTGGTGCCAGATAAACGAGTCTTCCGCCCCTGTTGAGCTTGGTTTGATACATAGAATCTGCGTTGAAAGCTCGGGTAAGAGTTCCTCAATTCTTTTCTTGTTCCATTTTAGCTCAGAAGTTAGAAGATCTGCTACTGTGAGGTCTAGGGGTGCTTCCTTGATAGGTCCCATAGGCTTCAATACTCTATCCAGTGAGATCCAAGAGTCCTTCCAGGGTCTGGTAGTTTGGCCATTTCCTATAGACTTCCCCAAATTCTCTCTTAATAGATCTTGCCCATGGAGAATGCTTCTCCACCCATGAGAACAATTTTGTGCTGGTTCAATCTCTAGGAAGCTCCTGTTTTTACAATATTTTGCCACTAGAATTCTTGCAAAAAGGCTCTCTGGCACCGTGATGATTCGCCAAGCTAACTTAGCTAACAGTGCTTGATTAAACCGTTGTATATTTCTGAGTCCCAAGCCCCCTAGTGCTTTAGGCTTAGTTAGTTGATCCCACGCAACCCAACAGATTTTCTTTTCTCCCTCTACCTCATCCCACCAAAACCTGGTGAGTACTGACTGTATTCTTCTACAAAGACTTACAGGTAGTTGAAAGCAGGACATGGAATACGTCGGAACTGCGCTGAGAAAGACCTTCAGCATTGTGAGCTTGCCCGCTTTGGAGAGTCTCTTTGTGGACCAACTGACTGCCCTTTGCCGGATTCTGTCTACTATGGAGGTAAACAAATCTTTCTTTCTTTTCCCAAAATGCTCTGGCAGTCCATGATATTTGCCTAATCCCCCTTCCTTTGTAATTCCCAAAATTGCTTTTGCATTCTCTTTAACTGCAGGGGGGAGTTTTACTCGAGAATGTTATAGAAGACTTGTTCTTGTTGATCATCTGTCCAGAGGCTTTTTCGTAGTCTTGGAGTATCAACAGGAGGGCTTCACAACTTGTTTGAGATGTGAGACTGAAGAACATTGTATCATCTGCGAAAAGCAGATGATTTATCCTTGGGCACCCGCTGGCCACTTGTATTCCTTGGAGTAGTCCCTGTCTCCCCGCCTCTTTACACAGCCCGTATAGCACTTCGCTGCAGAGAATGAACACATAAGGAGACAAAGGATCGCATTGCCTGATGCCCCTGGGAGGTAATACATTCCCGTATACTGCCTCATTGATCAGATAGGAGTAGGATACTGTAGTTATACATTGCATAATCCACATTATCCAAGTCTCATGAAAGCCTAGTTGGTGTAGTACATCTGAGATGAATTGCCATTCAATTCTGTCGTAGGCTTTGGACATATCCGTTTTCACTGCCATAATGCATCTTATTTCTGCTTTTGAGTTCTTGAGAAAGTGTAGTACCTCGTGTGTGATAAGCACATTATCAGCAATTGCCCTTCCGGAGATAAACGCAGACTGATTTTCAGAAATGATATTTCCAAGGACTGTCTTCAATATGATGGAGATAAGCTTGGAGATAATCTTGTAATAGATATTACATAACGCAATTGGTCTGTATTCGTCCACTGTTTTTGCGCCCACAGTCTTTGGGATGAGTCTGACGTAGGTCTTGTTTATGGACTGTGCGAGGTACCCTGATGAGAAGAAGCCTTGGATTTCAATGATCACTGCTGGACCTACAATGTCCCAATTCGCATGGTAGAAGCTCGCTGAAAACCCATCTGGCCCCGGTGCCTTATCGCCATTAATCGAGAAGGTAGCTTCCTTGATCTCCTTTGCTTGTGGCAAGGCAATTAAGTGCTCATTTTGTTCTGGAGTGATGCAGGGTCGTATTGCCCTTAAGACTGTCTGATTCCCGTGATATCCTGAGGTCTTGAAAAGTTCTGTGTAGTAAGACGATACAATGTTTGCTATCTGATCTTCCTCATAAGCCGGTAAACCATCTTTCTCTTCAAGCACCAAGAATCTGTTTCTTGTAGTTCGTCCTTAGGAGACAGCATGAAAATATCCCGTATTTGAATCTCCTAGACTTAACCATAGCTGTCTGCTTCTTTGTTTCCAGAAATGTTCCTCTGCCTTGTAAAGCTGTAGGAGTTCAGAGTTCAGCTTTAGGATCAAGCTTTCGTCCGGAATCAGATCTGCCAGAGCCGCATCGAGTCTAGTCCGAGTGTCCTCTAAAGATTTTTGGCTATTTTCATGGAAAGCCTTGCACCATTTACAGATTGCCTGTCTGCATAGTGATAGTCTTTCCTCCACTGGCAGGTACTCGTGTCTATTCCAGACTAAAGCTTCTTTATCTCCAGATTATCATTTAGACGTCTATCAAATCTAAAAAATTTTGCTCCCATCTTTTTTGACGTGTCGAGGAAGGAAAGGATAGGCCTGTGGCCAGAGCCCTCAAACTTGAGGTACTGGCTTCTGCACGCTGGGAAAAGATCCACCCATTCACTGTTGCTAAGTGCTCTGTCAAGTCTACATAACACCAGGTGTGTATGTCTCTTTCCCCTCCAAGATAAATAGCTGCCTGAGTGCTTTAGGTCGAAGAGGTCATTTTGGGATAGAAATGATCTGAAAGCTCCAAAGGTCCCTTCTGCCCTGTCTGGACCCCCACACTTCTCACTATTGTCGATAATTTCGTTGAAATCCCCAGTGAGAAACCATGGGCCACCGTTTGTTGGATGCAGGGTAGATATAGTGTTCCACACTTGTAATCTTTTTGAGCTGTCTGGTTCACCATACACAAAGGTTGCATGAAAAGAGATTCCTTTGAACACAATGGTAGTGTCGATGAAGTTTACTGACGTCTGGCTAATTGTAAGATCTATGTCTTTTTTCCAGGCAAGGAAGAGACCTCCCCCCCCCCCCCCC
>NC_027748.1:10690728-10696432 GCF_000695525.1 Brassica oleracea var. oleracea
AGGCCCCCCCCCCCCCCCCGCAGGGCTATGCGGCGTTACTGCAACATAGTTGTAGTCTTTGAACCAATGTAGTTCCTTCAGCACCATTTCTGTGGGATTTTTGATTTCCATGAGAAAGGTTACATCAGGTGAGTTCCTTCTGTGTAACTCTTTCAGACGCTGGACTGTGATGGGGTTCCCCAACCCACAACAGTTCCAGCTCAGAAAGTCTAAGGAGCCCGAAGTGGGCCTAACCGAAAATCATGCTTCTTGTTTGGCACAGCTGTGGTTTTTTTGGTCGAGGTCTTTGGCTCCCTTCGTGAAGGTCCTGCTGTTTCCCTTATCTGTTCAGGTAATACTTTTTTCCTTGCTTCACCTTGCTTTCCTTGCTTGTCTTTTAGTGAAGCTGTAATTAACTGTATCGCTGGGTTTCGTACAGGTCTTGATGCTACCGTAGCTTTCAATTGTTCTCTGTTTTCTGAGCTTGATATCACCTGGCGTTTAGATACTTCTCCATTCCCCCGCTTCCTCCCATTACTTGGTGAGGTATGAATCTGAGACAGTTTCCTTTTTTTAAAGCTTGCTCCTCTGAGGATATTAGGGGATAGCCGTGGTGAACGCTTCTTTGTTGCCTTTGATCCTCTGTTTTTAGTCTTTGTTTGAAAACTTCGTAGTGTTTCCTCATCATCAGCCACTTCCATCGAGTTTCCTATTATCTCCTGTTCTACTTCGTTTCCCTCCTTTGGACTAACTATGATTGATTTGAGCCGTGTAGGGGTTACTTCTTCAGTTCCTATGTCTGTTTGAATCTGAAGTCCTTCTGGATCCTGATGCTGGGCTTCCCGGTTCATCTCCTTTGGTGGAGGTGTGATCTCCACATCTGAAGGTTGCATCGCTGTATCGAAATCTATTCCTGGGGGGGCTCTCTGATCTAATACCCCGTTCCCACGGGGAGAGAGGTCGTCTCTGCTCTGCTGATACCGCTAGGATGGAGTTCACATTAGTCTCCATTAGGCCTTCTGCACAACTGGCCAGCACTCGTTGTCTTCTTGCTGCTGCTTCGACCGGGTCGACGCAACTCAGATACTGCTTTGTGACTTCGTGAAGATCTTGCATAATTTGTTCTTTTGACTGAGGTATAAGGTTCTGACCACTTTGGGAATTTCCCATTCCCTCACTGATATGGCCCCCTTGTAACTTCATAAGTCTTGCTGCTGTTTCTTCTATTAAGCCTTTCGCATCTCCTGCCAGGACCCTTTGTCTTCTTGCTGCTGCCTCCGTGGGATCTGGACAATTCAGGTACTGTAATGTTACCTCGTTCAGCTCTTGGACAATTTGTTCTTCTGTTTGGCCACTTGTTAAAGTCAGAGCATCTTGATGTTGTATGTTACTCCCTGCAGAGTTGTGTGCTGCTGTGAAGGCTGTGGGGCCTGTTTCCTCTGTCGCCAGAGGTACGCGAGTTGTTTTAACTCTCCACTCATTTAAGCCTTTCTAAAGGAAAGGTGGTCTTCTGTTAAGTCCTCTCCCTGTCAGTGGCTCTCTTCTCTTTGTATAGGGTGGGGAGTTGTAGTCTAGCCGATCAGACTCGTCTTCCACCCTCTTATTTCTCCAGCTGAGCATTTCATCTCTTGACTTTTCCAAGACTTTTGCGGGTGGGGGGACCCGGGTTTGCTTCGTCTCCACTCTAGCTCCAAAGCTGTTGCCGTGACGGTCAATCCTTTCATGAAAGGCCGCCGTAGGCTGGCTTTTTTCCAAAACCTTTCTACCCTCTCGTGGAGAATAGGGTGTTATTTCTCTGGACCTATACTCAAGATCCCGGTGGTCCCCGCTGCGGTACATTTTGACATGCTCATAGTTTTTGTCATCCTTCTGTTTGGCTTCCTCTTCGTTTTGTAGACTTTGTAACCCTCCATTTTGTTGGACCCCCTTTGAAGTAGGGCAATCCTTTCTCAGGTGAGACAAAGCGTAGCAGAGGGAGCAGTGGTTCTCTAGCTTTTCATACTCAAGGTAAATTAAGCTCTCTTCTCCCGAGTCAAACTCAACGATAGCTTCTTTGGTTAAAGGTTTTAGACCATCTACTAGAACTTTAACCCTTGCCGATGTCTTGGTCAGCTCATGATCCTGAAACTCTCCCAAATCCTTGCCTATGTTACGTACCATATCATCAACCCAGAAGTGGAGAGGGAGACCTTTGATGCGCACCCAGAAGGGGATCTGTGAGGGAAATGAGTTTGATATCACCGGTTCCCATCGTTGGATGATAACCATCCAGTAAGCGAAATGGTATGGTCTGTTCTCCAAAACTCTCCCTAGATCTTCTTCATTTTCGAATCTGAACTGGAAGCATCCATTTCCTAGATCTGACCCTACGGCTCTTCCTTGGAGATGCCATTTGCCAGGTAGCGCCGGAATGAGTGCCCAAATCCTTTGCTCCTGAGGGTTATTGACCCGTCCAATGAGGGTAAACTCATTTCCTTGATTAAAGCTGAGTTATCAACACTAGGGGCCTTTATCCTTTTGATTTGTTTTCCATGATCATCATGCAGTGGGCCTTTCCCTTTCTCCTCTCTTGAAAGACGTCTTGCCATGTTGTTTACAGTTTGAAATCTTCAGGGATTTGTAGGTACTACGTTTTGGGTTGCGTTTTCCTTCAGAACACACCTTGGCCTTGAAACTGAAGATAAAGTAGGTGATTCTTGGTGAGAGTGAGGTGAAAACTGTTTGAGATCTGAAGAAGGACTTTGCTGGAGGACGCTACTTTTGGCAAGATACTAGGGCTTCCAATCGGGTGTCGAGAACGGATCGAAAGTTTCTTTCCAAAAGAGGCTTCTTACTGAGATGTCGTTGTCAACTCTTTTAAACTTTGGAGACGTTGCTGCCTTGTGTTGGTAATCGTGCCTGGGAGAGTCCTATCTCACCGAGGCACTGAGATACCTTGGTATACTATATATCAACTAAAAGCACACATTTTGATCTCAACGGATTTTACGAGGTGTTCATGATATTCTCAGAAAACATATTTTGATAGTTGTTCTTTAGAGCGAAAAATGATTATTTGATAAATGACGGGACAATACAAGATCTTAAAAGATAAAAAAGTCCAAACAGTTAACGTCAAAAAAGAAAATCCAACCAGTAACAAAATCTTCAACATACAATTGCTCAAATTGTGGAAGTTTGATCCTAATGCTGGTTTCAAAGTTAAGGAAGGTTACTGGTTGCATTTTTCCAAATTTTGTTGCTCATTTAAATTGAAATATGACCCATCATAGGTCAGGACTATAGTGGTCCGGTTCTGTTCTGAAGACGATAACGTATCCTTGTAAGACTACTTGCAATGGGCTAGTTGAATTTTAGATTCAACAGTTTAATGCTTGCAATGGGCTAGTTGAATGAAACAAAATTGTTACGTGGATTACATTCAGTTGATTAATTCAACTAGTTGAATTTTAAAAAAGTGGTGACACAGAGACACGTGGCGACAAGTGAATGGAGAGAAAGTTGAGCAAGTGAGATTCACGCAACCATTCCACAGAAAAAAAAAACATTTATCTTCTTTAAATCAGCTCCTATATTTTCATTGGTTAATCAAATTCTTTTGAGATCCTTATCTCCTCCAATTATTAAAACTCAATTATTTTATAGTAATCATTTTTTTATATATAAAAAAAATTATATGAAAATTCATGATTTTTTATGATCTATAAAAAGAGACTACTCTCACTTCATTTGGATACATAAAAAAACCAATTTTCACTATAATTTTTGTATTAGCATTCAATTAAAAAAAATTGTGTTTAAACTCTTTTTCTTTTGCAAATGGATCACAATAATAATCCATTTAACACTCAAAATTCGTCAAATTTTCCTTTCAACTATCCAAATCCCAACAACTATCATTTTCAAAATCAACCTTCAAACACACCCCAAAATATACCAAATTATGGTTTTGCACCAAATTTCTTTATGCCATCATCTGTTCCAATCTATCCTCCGTATTACGGATCGGTGATGCCAAATTTATCTCAAAGGCCTCCTATTTCTTCAGCTTCAATGGGTAATGATGTTGTACCAAATATTGGAACAACCGAATTTCCAGAATTTTCTACACAAATAGGTCTTGGTGTCACGAGCGCTGTCAATGAAGGCACTCGAAAGGAAAATGAAGAAGATTCAACTCATGCTCGCCGCAAAAGCCCGAAATGGACCACTGATCAAAATTTGGTGCTAATTAGTGGTTGGATTAAGTATGGAACTGATAGTGTTGTTGGCAGGAACCAAAAAAGTGAAGCATATTGGGGGAAAATTGCTGAAAACTGTAATGAGCATTGCTCATTTAATCCTCCACGAGATGGAGCTTCGTGCAGAAACCATTACAACTATATGAGCAAAACGTTGAGCCAATGGGTTGGTGCGTACGATAATGCTACGCGTATGCAACAAAGTGGGTGGTCGGAGAATGATGTCCTACCAAAAGCGCATGAAATATATTCAGGTGGTAAGAATGAACATTTCAATTTAATGTCAGAATGGCATGCTCTCCGTGATCAACCACGGTATGGTAGCCAGGTAGGAGGAAACAGTGGTTCAAGTAGTGGATCTAAGAGATCCCGCGAAAATGATGCAAGTGACTCTAACTCTGTCGGATCTAGTGTTCGTCCAATGGGGAGAGACGCAACAAAAAAAAAGGTAAAAAGAAAAACGTCGGTGTAACTTTGGAGATGGTCAACGAAGAGTGGAATGAATTCAAACAATTCAAAGAACAAGAATTGGAACGATTGGACAAAATAGCCAAGAGACAAGAGGAGGCAAACCAATTGATGAAAGAAAAGACTCAAGCTAAGAAGATGAAGATGTTCATGAAGCTAAGTGAAAAAGAGCATCTCGACGACAAGAACAAACAGCTGTTGGAGAAGTTGAGCCACGATCTATTTGTAAATTAATGATGTCAAGTCTTTATGATTTAATAATCTGTATTTTTCTACTTTAATTATGTGTGTTTGTTTTTTTACTTTAATATTGTGTGTTTGTTTTTTTCTACTTAAATAATATGTGTTTGTCTCGTTCTACTTTAATATTGGGTATGTCTTTTTCAACTTTAATAGTTTTGTTTGTATTCAATCCGTGACTTTTGGCTTTTGTGAGAGAATCTAATCTTATCTATTAATTATGTCATTTTAATATTGGTTTGAAGTCCAAAAATTTCAGCCACTCGATCTTTTATAAATGGAGACTCTTTATTTCATAAATGTACCAACAACACAAATCATAGCTTACAAAAATATCAATGGATCCGTCAGAATTTCCTTTTGATATTGAAGCTTACAAAAAACAGTCTGAAATTGAAGAGAGATACATCGTTAATCGGTTTAGAGAGCGTCGAAAAAAATTTGTTGAAGAACAAACACCTCGCAGCAAGAGAAAATACTTCAAAAGAGATCATGTTGCTGCAAATCAAAGGCTTATTGATGATTACTTTGCGAATCAACCAACATATGATGATGCAATATTTCGTCGGCGATTCAGGATGCGAAAACATGTTTTTCTTCGGATCGTTGGAGACCTATCAAGCAATGACAACTACTTCACCCAGCGAGTTGATGCAGCCAATAAAGAAGGTATATCTCCATTGGCAAAATGTACTACTGCCATGCGAATGCTAGCATATGGTGTTGCAACTGATGCAGTCGACGAATATATCAAAATAGGAGGTACTACAGCATTG
>NC_027748.1:10696693-10702085 GCF_000695525.1 Brassica oleracea var. oleracea
TAGATCGTTCTCCGGTGTTTGATGATGTTGAACAAGGAAATACTCCTAGAGTGAAATTTTTCCTGAATCAACGTCCGTATGACATGGCATACTATCTACCTGATGGTATATATCCTTCTTATCCAACTTTCGTCAAATCAATCCGACTTCCTCAAAGTGAGCCAGACAAGTTATTTGCAAAATATCAAGAAGGATGTCGGAAGTACATCGAACGTGCATTTGGAGTTTTACAGGCTCGATTCAAAATCATTCGTGAACCAGCTCGCATGTGGGATATAGGCGATTTGGCTATCATCATGCGGTCATGTATCATATTGCATAATATGATTGTTGAAGATGAACGAGATACATATGCTCAACATTGGACCGATTTTGGACCGATTATGATCAATAGGCAAGTGGTTCTAGTACACCACAACCATTTTCGACTGAGGTGTTACCCGTTTTTGCAAATCATGTGCGTGCTAGATCTGAATTACGTGATTCAAAGGTACATCACGAATTGCAAGCAGATCTAGTCAAACAATATGGGCAAAATTTGGAATGTTCCAAAATTAAAACGACTTTAAGTTACGTGTGGTTTAAGAGTTTTTATGTTTTTGAATTGAGTTTATTGTACCAATTAAGTTGTGTGTTTTTATTTGTTGTATTACATCGTGTGTATTTGAATTTTCATAAGTTTATTTGTTTAATAAAAAATATTGTATTTTTAAAAATAGTTAAAAATATAAATGTATTTTTTTTTAAATATGTCATTTTAATTATTTATGTTAATTATACTCGAAATTATTATTTATGTAACTATTAAATTGTAAAGAATAATAAGATGATTTGAAAAAATGATGGGGTAGGGTGTTGAATTTTATTAAACAAAACTATTGTAGATGTTAAAAATAAAGTGGGTGTTGAATAATTAGGTGGAAAAAAGAGAAGATGATGTGGAGTGTTAAAAAGAGAAAAAAAGGTGTTGAATAAATCAACCATTGTAGATAGTCTAAGGCATAGCTAGTTGTATTTATTTAATTTAAATAAAAGAGTAAACTACATATATACTCCTAATATTGAAATAGTACTACATGTAAATACTAATATGATAAAAAAATATATACGTAAAACGTATTTTAGTTTAATGCAATCAGAAACTCGGTGTATTTATAAGAAAATTGTATTGGGGTCCGGTCCGGTCTCTTATATATAAACTCATCCTTTCATAAAAAAGAAAAATAATACTGCAATACATTTCTCATATCTAAAAAAACTGTCATGCGAAGCCTTCTCTACACCATCGGTTCCCTTCTCATTCTCCTTCTCAGCCACGATGGTGGCTTTACCGGAGCCTCCGATGCCGAACATACCTTCAGAGCCACCGATATACATACTCATCGCCATCGTCGCAACCATGGCCACCGTCGCGGAGAAGAGTTTGAGTATTCAGCCTTATCGTGTAGAGCTTATTCAGCGTCTCTTGACGAGTTCGGTGCCGTAGGAGACGGTGTGACCTCAAATACAGCGGCGTTTCGCGATGCAGTGTCGCAGCTTAGTCGTTTCGCAGACTATGGTGGCTCCTTGTTATTTGTTCCCGCCGGACGGTGGCTCACCGGAAGCTTTAACCTCACCAGCCATTTCACGCTTTTCCTCCACCGTGATGCAGTTCTCCTCGCCTCCCAGGTAAGTTTTTATTTATTTAATTAATTTTGTTCCATAAAACTTTATTTTAATTTTCTAAGAATAACTTAATTAGGAATATATACCCCGTGACACAAAACTCCACAAACGTCTTTGATGAGTTAATTATTTTCCTTTGCAATTTTTTGTTGTTTCAATTTATACATACATACATTTATTCACGTGACGTTCAGTTTATGTTTATTTTCTCTTTGGTGAATAAATACTTTATATCAAAAGTAATACAATGAACCTGTGATGGCAAAACAATTTCTACCTGCAAATTAAGAGATTTGAAGAACTCGGAGTCACTGTGACAAAAAGAAAAAAAGAAGAACTCCGAGTTTTTAGTTGACCTATACTGTAAAGATTTCATTATTTTTTTGTTTTCTTTCTACTAAAAGCAAACTATTAGGTTTAGGATGCGTTACTCTAAAAGTAGAGGGTAGAGTAATGAGGGAGTTACGCAAAGACAAAATAGGCAAAGACGCAAAGTTAGTGGGGATCGTTTTTATCGGACGGTTTTAAAAGTTTGAGACCCATTCATGTTAGGAAGATCTCACACGTCCATTTATACTACAAATCTCAGCCACATGTTACTTTTGGGCCTTAGCCTAAAATAGCTCTCCCATTTCTTGAGCCCACACCATCACCAGCATACGAAACCCTTTTCAAAAATTTCCATGTAAAACTTTCCGAAGCTCCTGTAAAATAGCTGACAAAAAAGCTCCTGTAAAATACTGGTAAATGTAGTTGTAAGATTATAGATTTAGAAATGTAATACTAATATGTGTTACAACATTTAAGTATTCTTGATAATATTAAAATTTTGTTCCTTATTATGTCAAGTTAATAATAGTTAATAGTTTCTGTCTAGGGTGAAATAATAAAGTCCAACAAATTCTAAACTAGTGATGAAAATTGTTTGTCCTAATGTTATTTGTAGGAAGAAAGTGACTATGAAGTGATAGAGCCATTGCCTTCGTACGGACGAGGGAGAGACACAGATGGTGGAAGATTCATCAGTCTACTATTTGGTTCCAACTTAACCGACGTGGTTATCACCGGTTAGTATCTCACTTAGTATCAAATTAACCAGAAATATCCGATGATTTCCTAAACCGAATTGCGAATTTTTAAAATTGGAAGGTGAGAATGGGACTATTGATGGACAAGGAGAGCCATGGTGGGGAAAATTCAAGAGAGGAGAATTAAAATACACAAGACCATATTTGATTGAGATCATGCATTCCGATGGTATCCAAATCTCCAATCTCACATTCTTGAATTCTCCTTCTTGGCACATTCACCCGGTCTACAGCAGGTTAAGAAAAAACTAATTCGGTTTAACTATTCGGTTATCAAAATTTAAGATATTAAAACCGGTTTTGTTTATGTTTTATACGCAGCAATATTGTTATCCAAGGGTTGACGATATTAGCACCGGTCACGGTACCAAACACCGACGGGATCAACCCTGGTACGAAACCATACCGATAATCTCAAAATACCGATAACCGGTTTGTAAAATCTGGTTTAAAATTCATTCCGATTTATCTCAGATTCTTGTACAAACACGAGGATCGAAGACTGCTACATTGTGTCCGGAGACGATTGTATCGCTGTGAAGAGTGGATGGGATCAGTACGGAATCAACTACGGCATGCCCACGAAACAGCTTTTGATCCGACGGCTCACATGCATTTCCCCTGACAGCGCCGTGATCGCTTTAGGCAGCGAGATGTCCGGTGGAATTGAAGATGTTCGAGCTGAAGATATCGTCGCCATCAACTCTGAATCAGGAATAAGGTACGTAACCAAAACACAAAACCGGTTTAGTTCAGTTCAGTTTGATTAAACCGGAATCAAATCCGACAGGATCAAAACAGCTATTGGTCGAGGAGGGTACGTGAAGGATGTGTACGTAAGAGGCATGACGATGCAGACGATGAAATACGTTTTCTGGATGACCGGAAGCTACGGTTCGCATCCCGACGAGCATTATGATCCGAATGCTTTACCGGTGATCCAGAACATTAACTATCAAGACATGGTGGCGGAGAACGTGACGATGCCGGCTCAATTGGCTGGGATCACGGGAGATCAGTTCACTGGGATATGTATCTCTAACGTGACCATCACGCTATCGAAGAAACCTAAGAAAGTGCTTTGGAATTGTACTGACGTGTCTGGTTACACGAGCGGTGTGACTCCTGAGCCGTGTCAGTTGTTGCCGGAGAAGCAGCCGGGGACGGTTGTGCCGTGTAACTTCCCCGAAAGTTCTATTCCCATTGATGAAGTGAAGCTCCAACGTTGCTACTCCAGGAGAAGGCTCATGTGAAGATGAAAACGTTTTATTTTTCTTTTATAAATACATAAGTAAACGTTTTATCAAATGGGGTGGACTTTATTGAATAAATGACAAAGCTTCACGAGACAAAACTATTTGAATCGGATTGTACATCTTGATTATTTGAAGTAAGGCTAGACAGGACTTAACGTGACGCCCAAGTACCAAATAAAGCGTCCTGTCTCTAACTCAAACACATCTCAAAACATGTTTGCTTCTGAAGTTGTTTAATCTGTAAATTTAAGTTTAAGGTTAATATAAGTATCATCTATATTTTAAGAGACGTAAAAGAAAACAGAGTGGTTATTTGTAACGAGGTATGCATATTGGACTTGCTATGGATTTGAACCTGGTTTATGTGATATTGGTGATTTTGAGATGAGACGATAAGACGTTATCAAACCGTTGTTGGGGTTGAGATGATTCTATTTCAAGGACCCGGGAAGGCTCTTCAAATCTGCTGATACCGGGATGATTCAGACCAAAACCCTGCAGAGAATTAATACATAAGTTTATTGCAGAGAAATAAAGAATGTCAAAAGAAACAACCAAAAGTTTATTGTAGTTGAAGAGAACAAAGTAGGGTTGGGGAGAGACCTGACTAAGGAATTCGAATGAGTCAGAACACCGAAAATGGACGAGCTTTTCAAGAGAACCCAAGTTCAGACATACTAGATTACTGTGTCTTTTTAGGCTCAGAGATATGAGACCACTGTGCATCTCGGTGAAGCCCTCAAGGTCAGTAATTTCAAGGTCTAGATGTAACGGCCCAGTTCCTGGCCCGTAAAATTTCCCAAAGAATATGGGCTTCTCTACGGCCCATTTGGCAAAAACCTAGGGTTTCCCTTCTCCTTTCCTATAAAAAGAGATGCAGCCTCCCTTTTTGCCTCATCACAAATCTGAAGCGAAGCTCTGCAGAGAATTTCCGGAGGCCGAAAACCCTAACCGTCGAGCTCTCTCCCCTTCTATCCTGTGCCGCCTCTCTCTCTTCTCTCTCTCTCCCGCGCGTCGCTCTCTCTCTCTCTCCTCTTCTTCTCTCTCTTCCTCTCGCCGGCGCCGTATGGTGGTGGTGGGGTAGCAGCCGTGTGGTGGTGGTGACCAGATCTCTACCTTCTCTTATTCTTGTTTCCAGATCCAGATCTAGGTTAAGGTGGAGTGTCTTGAACCCATCTTGTTCCCGTGTACTGTATACTCCTTTATGTTGGAGTTAGGTTTGATTAGACCATGTTTGAGAGTTAGGATGATAGAACATGGTTATTACTAAGATGATAGATGAATAGATCATGATGCATAAGAACCCTCATACTGATAAATGGGACTCGATGAACTGTCTTGTGTTGTTGTGGTGATGATTGATTGGTAATTGATACTTGTATG
>NC_027748.1:10702095-10702262 GCF_000695525.1 Brassica oleracea var. oleracea
TGTGTTGTCCCATGTGTTGTTGTGATTGAAGTTAGGATGCTAGAGAGAAATAAATGCTAGGACGATAGACGAGTAATGATTATAAAAGTTATTGAAGTAGAACTTGCATGCGATGTGTACTGTGTGTGACACCGATAGCGGGTGGCGTCTAGTGAATTGAGTCCCAA
>NC_027748.1:10702362-10703363 GCF_000695525.1 Brassica oleracea var. oleracea
ATTATAGGCTTTTCTTCAATCACTTGATTAGTAATTATATAGGAACTTGACTTCTTCGGTATAGCCTTAAACAAACAGTTTTTTGACCTTGGTCACGACATCAGTGAAGAACACTGGATCAGAGCTGCAATTAGAAAACACAGTAAATTAGAACAAATGTTTTTTTTTTGGTGTAAATGTTAAAAAGTTAGAACAAATGTTGACATAGATGCATGCATTTATTTTGTTTGAGTTCAAATCTTCCAAAAGATCCTAAAATGAGTTTTTCCACCCAAAAAACACACACACACACACAAAAAAGACCAAAACAGATTTTATAAAAGAGAGAAAATACCATTCTACCTTTATTTTACAGATACATAAATATTTAAATAAATCATAATTTTTTGATTTTTTCCAATTTGAAATTTTTCAATTTTTTTCAAAAATTTTATTTTAAAATTCGACTTTTTTAAACTATTTTTAATTATTATTTTAAATATTATTTTTAAAAAATTCTAAACCTCTCATTCCGAATTCCCACTTTTCAAATCTAATATAAGTCTGGATTAATTAATATAAATTTTTTTTTCACCTTTTTTAACTAAATAATTTGGTTATTTTGACCTGATATATTTATGATAAAAACTTTTTAGGGGTTTTTGCCAAAACTAACCCACAACTTGATTTTAACCCCAAACTTATACCCAAACTTGAATAAAATGCAAAACTAACCTAAAAGCCTAGTAAAATTACAGCTCAGCCCCTTGTGACAAAACAAAAAAACAAAAGCCATTTTTACGAATATAGCCCTAGTAAATCGTCTGAGTCGTCTGAGATGTTGGAAGTCGTCTGGACGACTGAAGTGTAAGTCGTCTGGTACCGGTTTATTTTAAAAATAATTTATAAATCTTCCGTATGGACTTCCAGGAAGCCGTCTGGACTTCCAGGAATCCGTCTGGACTTCCAGGAAGCCGTCTGGACTTCAGGGAAGTCGTCTGGACTTCCAGAAAGTCGTCTGA
>NC_027748.1:10705678-10715597 GCF_000695525.1 Brassica oleracea var. oleracea
CAGAATCGTTAGCTTCTATGACTCTATGAACCATAAAAAATTTAGAATCAAAATCTTGGGTTTTTTTAGCTCATTGTGGAGAGAAAGTGAGAGATATGTTGTGTTTAGTTCACAAGAATGGAAAAAGAAGAAGAGTAAATCGATTTTGGGAGCATTAAGAGCTTCAAATTGGTTGTTCATGGTGGTTGTGGTATTGATGACAATGACAATCTTGTAATTACTTGAAAATGATGAGGGTGAGAGAGTAAAAATGTTATTTTCGAAAAAAAAAGAAAAAAAAAATTGATGGCATTTTCGTAAATTATATGAACTTGTGGGGTGAATAAGGCAAAACTAATTTAAAAAAAAAAAATGTTAGTTTTGTATTTGACTTTAAGTTATAGGTCAATTCAGCAAAAAACCCAACTTTTTAATGCTATTATAAGACATTTTTCTTTTTGAAATAGCATATGCATTTATTTATATACCTATTTTCATTGCTCAAGCCTGGTCTTGAGGAAATGGACGAGATAGCTCGTCTCCATTCCCAGATTCTAGCTTCGGTATCTAGTATAGAGTTCACATTGTCCCTATTGACGGTTTTGCGCACTTCTTGTTCTATCTTGAGAAGCCTATTACGGAAACAACCCTTCAGTTGTTTAACTGATTGAGCTAGCCTAGGAACATCCTTCAGCTTGTAGAAAATAGGGAAGGGAGTGATCTCTCCTGCGTCCATAAGCTTCTTGATCTCAACGAGCTCATCAAGACACTCTGGTGACTCAGGGTACTTGTCTGAGAAGACAACTATTGCAACCTTTGACTCTTTGATCCTCTCCTTTGTCTCATCTTCTATATATACCGAGATTTCGTTTGATTCAAATTCTGTTTTCAGAGAACTTACTAGGTTCATTTCGAGCTGCTTCTCGCCGAAACTGATGAACACTCTAGGCGGAGGAGGATTTATCATCATTTCAAAACGTTTCATAATGTTGCATAACAATGAAAAGCAGGTCAAAGAACAATCGGAGTTTTTATCTACACCAAGACGATTCCGAGTATTTTCATTACTCTCTGCCATTGCTAACACATCTGCATATTCCGCTAAAGTTTAATCCAGAGGAATTAAGGATACATGTAACCAAAGTTCTAAAAATTGGCTGTATACGAAACGATTTTTTAGAAGTTGGTCTAGACATAGTATATATGTTTAGAATATATTCTATTTTGAAAGAGTTAGAAAAATAATGGGGCTTTAATTATCTACAAATGACCTAATTACTGCCTATTGATTTTTGGAACATAAGTACATAACATGTAACAAAGCTGTACGTTCAGTCATATGAAAGGAACTTACTGCTGACTTGAACTGGCGAAAAGTAGCGTTGCTCTTCAATTTCTTGAGGGGAGACAATAAGCTTGTTACCAGGAAATAGTCGAGGTTTCCTGGACAACAAGCGAGGCTTGAAATCAACATCCTAGAAAAGGGACAATACCACATTAACTTACTATAACAATTCAAGAAAAAAATTATGGAAGGCTGAGAAAATAAACCTCAACGGAGCCGTCAACAGAACCTAGCAACACCAAGAAAATCATTCCATCCTGAACACGCTTGATCAGCCGCTGACCGAGGATAGGATTTTTAAGAGAGATCAGGTCAAGAAAAACCAGATGATCAGTGCCTCTGGTCTGAATGAACGGCCTTGTAATAAGATCTTCAAGATCTTACTTCTTAATGTTTAGAGCTTGTAATAAGGACGTTAATGCCTCCTGGGGATGCATCAGAGACTTCTCTATGATAAAAAGATAATTTCTTCGATAAGAAATTTCATCTAACATTTTCTTAAGTTGAACCACAATATTAATAATTAAAGGCCCGTCCGGGTCTTCTTTTTTATGAGAAAAGCCGAATGATCCACCAATATATATAGACTAAAGCTTGCCTCCATCCCCAAATCCTAGCCTCTGTTTCAAGTATGGACTTGTAGCTTCCACGATCAACTTTTCTGCGAACTTTATTCTCAGTTTTAAGGAGAGTGTTACCGAAGCAACCAGTCTGGCTCTTGATGGAGGCAGATTTCACTTCGTAGAATACAGGAAAAGCGTCAAGATACCCCGTCTCCATTTGCTTCTTGATCTCTACAAGCTCGTCTAAGCACCACTCTGAGTCGGAGTACTTGTTTGACAAGAGTATGAGTGCAACACCTGACTCTCTGATTGTTTCAAAGAGTGTTGTCATCCGTCTCCCTCTCGTCTCATCCTCGTCAATGAAAAAGTTGATTTTTCTCCTCTTTAATTCTTCTTTTAGATGGCTCACAAAATTTTTTCTTAGAGGTTTACCTCTGAAACTGATGAACACTTGATCATGTTTCCACGAACGAGAGAAGTTCGTCATTTTGTGTTATGTTTGAAATATGTGTTGAAGACATGAAAAATGAAGAAGGATAAGTGTTTTATAATGTTTGTTATCGGTTACCTATTGAAGTCAATACACCAAAATTGTTCTTAATTTATCGATTATTTTCTTGCAAATGTCTTGACGCGGTTAGTGCACATCAGAACATGGGTCCATTTCTGTGGAAATAATGAAACGTAACCATGCGACGTTTGAAATATGAATGCTGAAATATCATTTTTAATAACGAGGATAACAAACGGTACAAGTTGAATATCTGTGTTACTACTTGCGAACGATTATTGGCTCACGTTATACACGTTATCCATACTACAAGTGTTTCTGTAGAGCTTTTTATTTACGTGATACTAAATCCATACAAATCTCAAGCAAATGTGGGTTGCATCTAAAAGACATCATCTCCAACAATGGAATATATTACTGGTTAGAAGAGTCTCAATCTCCTTTTGCATTTATCTCTCTCCAACTTGCATCCTCATCTAGCCAACTGCTACATTGATCATATTAGGTTATACCTAAAAATAGGTTTTATATTATATCTTTGATGTGAAAATTTAATATAGTGGCAAAACACACCTGTAGCTAATTTTTTTTTTTTTGGCTGAAAACTTGTAGCTAAAATTGTCTAAATAAATGTTTATTATGGAGTCTTTGATCTCTTGGTCTTAAACAAATAGTATTGTAGCCTACCAAGTCTTTCTTTATCTTATATCTTTTCGTCAACTAATCTTTCTTTGTCTTATTCGATTTGGCTAAATGATGTGTTCCTTTCATATAATATGACAACAACACGGTCCCAAAAAAAAACATATATATCATGTTATTTACTCACAGGTTCACTGTCCGATTAATCGATCTTTCTTTGACGTAAAATTAGATATAAGTATATACTCTCAGTAAGGTGTTACATTTTCAGACAATAGTCACCGGTAGAAGATGATTAATAATTATAAACTTTTCTTAGAGAAAATCATTGAAAACAGAGGCTTTATTAGTAAATATGATACATAATTAAAATAAAATGAATTTAACACAAAAAAAATATAAATATATGAATTATTTATATATTTTTGATAGTTTTAATGATTTTTATCAGTTTAATAACACTGAGATCCAGTCCGGCTACGTGGTCAGATCATTTTTATCAGTTTAATAACACTGAGATCCAGTCCGGCTACGTGGTCAGATCATTTTTATCAGTTTAATAACACTGAGATCCAGTCCGGCTACGTGGTCAGATCATTTTTATCAGTTTAATAACACTGAGATCCAGTCCGGCTACGTGGTCAGTTCATGATCTAACCAATTATTATATTCAATCTGGTTATGTAATTGGTTCATGGTCGAATCCGGTTCAACCATCGGATTGGTCCAGTTTTAAAAACACTGAAATTAACCAAGATCAAATCCAAAGATTTTCAAAACCGAATTGCAATTTTTGAACTGAAAGATGAGAATGGAATAATTGATGGACAAGTAGAGCCATGGTGGGGAAAATTCAAGAGACGAGAATTGAAATACACAAGACCATATTTGATTGAGATTATGCATTTGAATGGTATCCAAATCCCCAGTCTCACATTCTTTTCTCCTTCTTGGCATATCCACCACCCGGTCTACAGCAGGTTAAAACTCACACGGTTTAACTGTTAGGTTATCAAATTGTAAACTACTAAACCGGTTTTATTTATCTTTAATTCATACAAGTATGTTGATGACCGGCACCATTCTCATTCTCTCCACCACTCACTACGTCTTAATGTAAACAAAATGTCCAGCAAGATATGATGTTTCGTTAACTAAACAGAGGGGAAGTAGTAAGTCAACATCATAATTTTTTTTTCAAAAGCATAAAATAAAAGGAAAATAAGACAAGAAGAAAGAACTAATTCCCAGGGAGAAACCATCGAGCATCCATGAGATCCATCTTGTTAAGATTGTGATAGCGATGGAGGGACTGGGTTGCAAGATTGTACACACAGATGTCAAGGTCGCGAGGTGAGCAATGGCAGGGACGAAAGTGACGGGTGAAATAGATGGAGTCAGGTTTGATACCAAGGGCCTTGTTAGCAGGCACAGTGAAACCCAAGTCAAGAAGCAGAGCCTCACCACCAAGAGAATGTACCTCAGTAACCGTGTGGCAGGCGTGATCTGGATCTTCTACATCAGGATCCTTCTTGTAGAGGCGGAACCAGGTCCTACTGGATGGATCACTCTCAACCAACAAAACCTCTCCTGATGATATTGTAACCGCAATGCTAGAATCGTAGGCGTAATCATGATGAGAAAGCATTGGAAATGGTGTTTGACCGGTAATGTCCTTGAAGAAACCTTGCGGTCCAGACAGATCAAAGATTCGAACAAAACGACGACTTGTTGAGACGTAGAGGCGGGTACCACATAGCACCATATCCGACAAGCCATCAAACTTGTGAAAGGCATAGTCATCGAAAACGAGAGGAATGTCAGTGTAATGAGTATCCCCATTCTTGCAGAAGCTCATGTAAGAGTGGCCAGGGAGGTCGAAGAGCCACAACACGACGTACTCTTTTCCACTCTCGGAAACCCACAAAAGTCCCCTCACCACATCAGCACTCAGATCCTTGTAAATAGCGCCAGACTCCTCCCTTATAAATTCTCTATCTCCCACGCGCTTGACAATACAATCAACTGACTCAATCGACTCTAGAGACGGAAGAGGGATCGTTTCCTTACTAAACACGTCTATGATATATAAACTGGATCCAGAATCTAACACCAAGAGCCAGTTGCCCGAGTTTGCAAGGAATCTACACCCTGGAAAGTCTCCCAGGCTAGTCTGGATATTGCCTTCTATAGGGTCGTACAGCACACAACCACCGTCTCTCGGAAAAAGCATCAGCCCTGGTGATCCGCTTGACTGGGGGCTCGTCCGCTTTAAACTCCGATGTAGATCCGGCGAGCTCATCATGAGGCAGATTCTAACGTTTGTGGCCTGACTCTAAGCAGTCACTGTATATATATATAGAGTCAATCAGCTAAAAACACATAAAAAAGTAAAAAATAAGGTTTTGTTGAAAAAAGGAAAGTAAAAAATTAGGTAAGTACCTATAACACTAAAAAGTGAAGTTTCCATATCTATCTATAATAGCAAAACCAATTTTCGTTACCGATGACATCATCATTTTTTTATAGAAAAAAAAATTCAAATCTAACGGTAGAGTTGTACCTAATATCTAATCTAATGGCAACAGTTTTAGTTAAGATCTTGAGTATGACATCATATATTAACTTAAGCAAAGGGTGTGTTCATTCCATCAAGAGTTGCATCTATTGGAAATTAAACTCTTTAATTTTTGAAAAGTTGTATTTTTTAAAAAAAATTAACAATTAAACCTTTTCATTTTAGAAAATTTATATTTTCAAAATATTTAATCATTGAACCTTTTCATAAAAAAAAAGTTGCATCTTTTCAGAAGTTTACTATCATACTTTTTCAAAATACGAACTGTTAACCAGAGTGTGGTTATTAGTTATTGGTTATGGCATGATTTTATATGAAAATAACCTTTTAATATAATGGTTAGATTTTTTTTTTTTATCAAACGGATATAAAAATTCATGCTTTAAGTGATTTACGTTAACATAAAGACACCTTTCCACAAATAGTTTCCTTTCCAAACAACACAACCTTTTGGTGATGCCTCTCTTAACCATATTTATATATATCCTTTTATCTGCACCTCATTCCTTTATCCTTCTTCAATACGTATTTTCTTAATTCATTTTTCCATCCAAAATTTAAGAATCGGTTTCAAATAGTCGTCTTTGTAAAACATCATTTGTTTCGCTCTATCATTTATTTGAAAAGTTTTTTTTTTCCTGAAGGAATGTTGTCTATTTGATTTTTGCCTCTTTTTTCTTTCCAAAATGTGATTTCCATTAAATGAAGCTTGTTTGTAAGATTTACAGAAGGTAATTTCTAACTGGTATTAACCTTGGCAAAAAGAAATATAACAAGGTTAGAATCAGACCCAAAAAACTCTGATATCTGAAAAAGAATTATTCATTCTGAAACCAGGACTGCATCAAAGTGTTGGAATGACCTTGTCTTCCTTTTGGCCAGGATCATGTCTCTGAGACTTTGACTATACGATCGATACACTTGAAAATTGCAGGCGATGGTTTTTATCGATATATATATATATGATCGTGAAGCCTTCAGCAAAGTATGAAAAGGTATGACTTTTCTTTTAAATTGAAAAGTTGTGACTTTTCATTTTCTTCTTTGCTATAACTACTGTTAACGAAAGTAGTAATAATAAAATTAGTAATAAACGTAGAAGGATGGCCCTTTTCCTAACCTAAATTGCATATATTGTAATGATGGTTCTTTTTTCATTTCCTTATTTAGTTATTTAGTTATTTATAATTATTATAGTTGACACTGGTTATTAGATTTCGTCTATTATCTTACTAAGGACCAAATAAAATACATAAGTTTCTTTACAGTTTGTTATTAGTATAAATAGTTAAATAAATTTACCATTGCAAACTACCACTGAATATTTTATGATTAAATAAGATACAAATTCAAAAATTATATTTTATTTTAAGAATGGAAAGAGATATTTTTAGAATGATAAAACACAACTTTAAAACTTTTTTAAAATATTAAGAAGCATTGAATTTCTTTTTATGAAAAAACACAACGTGAAGCAAGTATACACATCCCTAACCTTATCATACCTTATGCCAATGAAGAAATAACAATATGTGTAAAGGTTGTGTGTATTCACATTGAAAGACATTTGCTAACACTACAGAGGTCATGTTAGGCGAAAGACAAACCTTGGTCAAAAGGTAAGTTGCCCATGGCGCAAAAGCTGAGAATGTGAGTGCACTGAAGACACAAACAATCTCTACTGACAGAGGAATGTTTAATGAATTCAAGATCCTGTGGCAGACAGATGTAAATATCAAAACTTTAAACTACCCATACAAGTATTTCAAATCATTACTGACATCAGTGAAACTAAACTCATCACCAGATGGTTCCAGCGGTCAATGTTAACCCAGGGTAAACAGTTCCTCCAATCACACGGCCAAGAGGATACCTAAAATCAAAAGAGATAATAAAATAAGTATAACACTATTGAAGATAGCAAAGAAAATAGACCAAATTTCTGGTCTTAAAATTACCAGGTTCGATCATCAAACCAATTCCAGAACTCATATATTCCATTCTTCGATAAGAACTGAAATAAACAACAAATGATAATTTAACATGAGGATTCGCCCACAAAGCCAAAAAAAAAACTGATATAAGAGAAAAGAGAGAGGGAACATGAGTGACTCTATAGTTGAAGTAAGGATCAAACTCATGAATCACACTTTCATACTTTATGACCTGAAAAAGAAATCAACCAACTATACAAAGAAAACCAAAAGTATTGAGACCATTAAAACTAAAAGAAAGAATTAACTTAATTCAAAGTAGATACGACAAGCAAATATCTGAGGAAACAAAAGTTCAAAAAAAAAAAAATCTGAGGAATCATATGAATGCACGTAAAAGTTACAACTATAAAATATCTCTACTGGAACGATCAGCAACAACATTTGCTTATTTACTAACGCACGCAGAGAAAAGAAGCTACAACGATCAGTCGCGGAGCCAAGTTTATTGGAATAAATCAAAGGAGCAGAGACGTGAGTTTAACTCACAGAGAAGAGTCGAATGGAGAAAGCGAGGACACCAATGAGGACGAGGATCAGAGCTGAGAGAACAGTCCCGAAAGCATTCCTCATCGCAGACGACGTTCCGGGAGGTGGGCTCCTCTCTAGAGCCGCCATTGTTTTAACGCGGCTAAGGTGAGCTCGGATTGAAGAGAGTGAGAAGGGACAGACAGAAACCACTTCAAAGGTCAAAGAAGACTCGGGGTTTTTCGAAACAAAACTATCCAAACAAATCTCTCTCGCTCACACGGATATTACATGGGCGGTAAGCCGGTAACTAGCAAACCACTGGGCCCCTAAGACTAGCGCCTTCGTGGATTTAACACATGTCAAGTGTTGATTCGCTACATTCATCTAATAAAGGTCCTCTTTATTTTAGTAATCAAACCAAACCGCAGTAGACTTTCCAGACCGGTAAAAATCTCGTCAACCATGTTATCTCGGTTCAAATCAAACCGGTTTAGTACCATTTAAATGCTATCCAAATCTAGAAATGATCTTCTTCTTTTTTTGTTCTGTTCATTTACTTCACACTGGTAATGGAAGAACATACAAAGTGCTTTTCTCGACAAATATAAATTAGAAGCCAAAAACTTATATAACCAGTAACCAAAAAGTAGTAACATAGCAACTTTTCAATACTAAACAATCACATGAAACAAAAAAGAAAGATAAGAATGCCAGAGGAAAGTCAAAGTAATCAAGTTACTGTTGGTCGAAACAAAGACAGCCTCAGACTACTCGGGATTACCTGTTACAGACAGAGTCCAAATACTACTGCTTACAGACCAAAAACAAGTATTGATTTTGCTTGCAAGCGAACACTAGATACGTTTTTTGATAAAATATCGCTCCAGTGAACAGTGGTATGATTTGCTCGTTTGCACTTCTTTATGATAAACCGAAGATGACTGCGTTTCAACTGATCTCTTAGAGTCCATACACATGCTCTAAAGTGTAAACCATGAGGAAGCAAGCTCTCTAAAAACGAGAACACAAGAAATATTCAACTTCTTAAGCAAATAAGTTAGAGTCTATTTGCTCCACGTTGGGGAAGATTTTTCTGAGCACAGCAACGTAATCAGAAGACTTGGCCTGAGAAGATATACAAACACACATAAATGAATATACTTGAACTAGATATAGTTAGATGGATCCAAAGTGAAATGACACCTTTTCACAACTTCCCCAGCCAGAGAAACTAATAATCTAAACAAGATATTGGGTCTCAACCAAATAAATGAACAGACAGATGCAGAAGACCACAAACAAGTTGTGATCTTCAAGTTATGTTCCTTAATGCACTAGAAGATTATCATAGCAATGTGATCAAATGCGTATAACTAAACAGACATGTCATATCTAAAACTTACACAAGGATTATTTTCCAGGTAGATAGTGCTAAGCTTCTCTTTAGAGCCTTCAACAGCTTCTGTGATTGCTTCAAGTGATTCTATCTGGTTGTCATTAAGCCATAAATCTTCCAGCCTACAGGTTAAGGTAAAGTCACACTACAAGAAAACAGCGGCATACTGAGGGAAAAAATCGTCGGTATGTCGTCGGAATAACGCTATTCCAACGACATACCGACGAAAAAAGTCCTCGGAAATAACTCCTCGGAAATTCATCTTTCCTCGGAAATCCCTCGGAAATTTCCGACGGAATTCCGAGAAAACCCTATTTCCTCGGAATTTCCGAAGACCACAAGTTCGTCGGAAATTCCTCGGAATATTCCGAGGAAGATGTCGTCGGAATATTCCGAGGGATAAACTTCCTCGGAATATTTCCAAAATTAAAAAAAAATTA